>NC_138866.1:71027444-71321217 GCF_965194805.1 Balaenoptera borealis | reverse complement strand
GAGTAAGCTGTACTCTCTAAAGCTGCTGAAGACAGGAGGATATTTATGTAATTATACAGTTCAGATTCCATCAGGAAGTTTCTCTTCTGGTCAATAGGATGGAATATAACCTCTTCCCAATCCTGCAGTGAGGCTGAAAACATAGCAATGAGAACTGGAAGAACATAAAACCCGTGTTGGAGAGAGAAAAGTGCAGGGCCAAGCAAGCAGGCATGCCATTCCTGTTATAGCAGGGATTGACTAGATTTTAGAGTTCATTTAGAAGAAGCAAAACTTATCTTTAGCAAAACAATCAATAAATTCTCGATATATAAAGTGAACTTACAGTGACTACAAATGGATGTTAAAAATGTGCAAATAGCAATAATGGTTCTAGTAGGCAAAATTGTTGCCCAAGCACAGACTTGTGTGGGATAAGGAACAGTGCGGAGATGGGCAAAAGAAGATGAGCAGAACTTTGACACTGCAAAAACAGGAGGCATCCAGACTGAACTCACACGGAGATCATTCTCTTGGACAAAACTTCCTAAGGGTTTTCTCTAATTCTTTACTGTGGAATGATATAAAAATAAATATACCTTTTTCTAATCTGTTGTATGTGATTATGCTTGAGTTAACAATGAAATATTTATAGTACTCATTCCATAGTATGGATTAAGCCATTCCAATGGATCCTTTCCCTGTTTGCATGAAATCCTATAGCTCTCTGGACTGACAGGGACCCCTAATTATTGTGGTGAAGGTCCTGATGCTAGAATTATACAAACATGGAAACAGTTCGCCTTCCAGAGGGCCCGATATTGCATGTTTGTACTTGCTTTATAATACCAGCCAAAGAGACTCACAGGAGCTACATGAGATTGACTCTGGCTCATAACTCTCCTTACAGGAATCATGATTTTTTCAGCAATACTTCTTTTGAGTATATGCTTGTCTTTTGAATTACTTAATTACTTTTCAACATATTTTCTAAATTCATTTGAGGCAGAACTATTAAGATACGATGTGCATATTTATGTGTGTTAGTGTGTTTGTGTTCGAGAGAGAGACCCTATCAATATCAAACAGATGAGCTCTGTAGATATTAGTCCAGGAGAAGCTGAAGTAAGAAGATAGTACTCACATCTTGGATTTATTTTTTTACTATTTTGCTTTGGTTGTATGTAAATAGAAAGATGGGCTATGTCTAGTGTGACCTATGAGTTATTTTTCAGTGCCATTGACTTGTGCTTGCTCTAAAAACCAATTTCTGGACATCTTAGTTAAGTATGTGGAGTAGAACATCATCAGAGCAGAGTAATAGCTTGGATGGAATTTGGGTTCCAAAATCAAAATTACCTTTGAAAATCTTTTCAGTCACCCACAAAGCGTTAGTATTATACCCTCTCTTAGTAAGTCCAACACAACCGACTTTTTCTTATTATAACAATAGGTCTCTATTTCCTTGGCTGGGCATCATATGAAATAATTTACATGCACTTATAAGGACCATGTTGAATAGGAATGTGCATCTTTGATCATAAGAAGCATGCTTATAAAAGTGAGCTGCTTGCATTAGGAGAGGGCTATGGGAACTATGTTCTCATGGTACACTCACATGAAGGCATTTCTGCATCAAGAAGAAAGCCAGGTGAAATATAGGTAATTATAAAATTGATTGTACTTTGTGTGTGTGTGTGTGTGGGGGTTGTCTTTAGCTGGATGTATAGAGTAATATATGGTGTAAATGCAACCCCACCATAAAGAATTCAGTTTCGTCACTTCAGTGGTCAGACTCTTGCATAGATTGTTTTCCAATCCGGTATTTGTTTCTGAACCACATAGACATTGCCTAATGTTTATTCACATTTACAAGCCCAAGAATATTCTTTAACCTTCTTCTTATGGTAGCCCCCACTGTTCCACCTGCTGAGACTCAGACAAATACCAGTGTGTCTTAGGGATGCTTTTGTTGCTGCTGCAGTTAGATGCTTCCTCAGGGACCCTAGGAATAGCAACAACCCAGGAAACTCTATCAACGTTATAGCTACCTACCTGAGCTTTGGTTAATCTTCTAGAACTTGGAGCTGACGTAGAGGGAGTGGGTGGTAATATACCTGAAAATTTAATTTGGAAGAGATCAGAACATTCTTTCTCTGTCTTACCAGTAAAGCTCCACATTGCTGCACCCTTTCAAAGATCCCCAGTCCTGTTCAAGATAAGATCATGACACAGCACCCTTTTCATGGAACACTTTCTTACTGTTTCAGAGGTTCAAACTTTAAAAAAAAAAAGTGCCGCCAGGCTTGAATCACTTGAGTTGTCTAAAAACAATTACAGGAGCTTTTATCTAAGAAAATTTTTTAAAGTGTCCATTAAATCTTATCCTTAGTGGCCTTGATGGTAATGTAGTCTCAACTAGAGCTTCTAAATAGGAAAGGGTTCATTTTCTAAACAGGCCCTTGTGAGGAAATTGTCCTTTCATAACTGATGACTGATAGAATTCAGTGAACTTGAGCTTAATATGAGCATTCTGGCCTCTTTGTGGTGTAATCTGATAGTGTGTACTGCAGGGCTTCTGACAGTTATGGTAAGAGATGCCACTCATTTATATTAAAAGATAAAAATGGTAATTTTTTTTATTTTTACTTTTTCTGGGTGATTGCAAAACTAACAACCACATTTACATTTGACTTGAACAATGATTATATAAAGAATAGTCTGTAAGACTCAATAACCTTTCAAAGTTAATAGACATTAAATGATGTGCAAATAAAGAACAAAGACTGTGTATACATTCTAGAAGGAATGGTCAGGAAGTAAACTCAAAAAGGACAAGTTAATCTTTAGGAAGTATTATTCCCCTAGTACAAAAAGAAGGAAGGGGAGGTAGAGGAGGAGGAAGAAGAGGGGGAGAAGAAAGTGGGGGAGGAGGAGGAAGGAAGGCAGGAAGGAAGAGGAGGAGGAAAATGACTTGATTAAACCAGTGTTTAAACTTGAGTTAAATTGCACTAAGATTTGTGTGAAAAAAATGTAGACATATTCATATTTTTTAATTTGGAAAAGAGCAGATTAATAAGGGAAGTGCATTAATCTAAAGGAAACTTTTATTAGCAAGCACTCTTGGTTTTAATACAAGCAGTATACAACATAGTGAGCAAAGCATGGAGCTTGGAATCAGTGGAAGTGGATAGCAATTCCCACTTTGCCTGACATTAGACAAGTTGCTTTGCTGCTGGGTCTTTGTTTCCTCACTTGTAAAATGTACCACCATCTTTCTCACAGTTTGATTATGCACAAAGTAGAAAGTATATATCAAAATATTCCACAAATTATTCTTTTTTTTAGTAAATTGTATTTGATGCAATAGAAATGAGTTTTCCTTCCTGCCGTGCCACTCTGTGTGATCCGAGGCAACTTCTTACTTTGTTGGCAGGTGGAGAGGAGTGGGGGTGTTGGACAAGACAGTCCATTTGGTCTCTTCCAAATCAGAGTCCTGATAGGCCAGTAGCTGTTTCAACTAATTCTCCCAGTAACTGGTAAATTTCTGGAAAAAATATTTTCTAAAGAGGCTTTTGGTGGCCTGAAAGAGTTAATGCAGATTCCTCGACAGCCTAGTGACAGCTTGGGAATAGTGATATTTGGTTGACTATGACAAAGAATGTGATCTCCCCTTATTTGTAGTACCAAAGTAGCATTGCATAAGCTGTCAAGTCCAAAGCACCAGAAGCCTATCACCAAATATTAATTTACCTGTTGTGTACATCTAATAACTGACAGCTCTGAATCCCATATCATTTTTGGTGGCCTTCTCACTGACATGTTCTTTGATTAAGAAAATAGTCAGCCAGAAAGCCAGCGTATCCCTAATGTGGCCACCTCAGTTTAGCCTCCTTATTATGCTGGAATATTTTTCTCTAAATTAGATTTCCTGTCTTCATAGTGGCAGTTTACATGAATTTAATACATTATAAAACGTGCAGTCCCCTTGAGATTCTGTGATAGATTGTGGTATTTGAAACCCATATTTCCATGGGAAATAAAAGCCTAGGCCATGGCCAAATATTTTATCAGCTTAACATTATCTTGAGATAATGGCACTATTAATGCTTGTCACCCCTGTCTGCTTCCCAGGGCTTGTGTCGGTTCATTTCTTGCCTCTGAACAAGGTGCTGAAAGTTTTAGAGCTTTGAGCTCTACTAGCAATATCCAACCCAGATAGGTACCTTTGTTCTATGTTGTCTGGAATATAATCATGCACGATGAGCCCCTCTATTATATTCCCCTCACTGATACTGAATCTGATTACCAGTTATGCTACATGGAATGGGATCACTGTATATTACCGTTTGGCTGTGATGGGCTGGTGATGCACTGTCAAGGATAGCAGCATAGCTGTGACCTCTTACTGTAGGATGGCTGGAGGGAGGGGAATAGTGTAAGGAAAGGTAGAATACAAAACCCAAAAACTCAGCAAAATGAAATCTAAAGCCCTAATATAATCAGATTACCAGCTAGGAAATATCAGAAACTCCCAGCTAAACAGAAAAGGGGAATTGGAGGTAAGTTTTTCATTGGTTTATTCAGGTGCCTTGAACTACATGGAAAGTAGAGTAAACAGAATCAATAACCATAGACATACATATACTTAGGTTGACTATTCTGCTTTCTTCTCTATTCATTTTCATTAAATTCTACTTATTTATCCAGGATTTGAGTTCCTACAGGTGGAAGGTTGTTTCTGACTTGCCAGTTATGTCAGTCTTTTTTCTTGTCTTACATTTCCCTGAGATAGAGCTTGTGTCTGGGCAAAGAGTACATTGCTCCCTAAGTCATTCAGAAAGTAACATCTCAGTACACATTTCTGCTTTGCCCTTCCATTTAAATTTCTGTGCCTTAATGGGCGTCATCTAACTTCTATCAGTAGGCTTTGCTCTACATAGTAACTGAAAACCAAAAAATGACTTTTCTGGTTTTAGTAGTATTCCAGCCGCAGTCCAAACACTACCTGTACATGCACAGTAGCATTCAGGTGCAATGAGAGTGTTCTACTACTCAGATACAACAAAAGCATGAAAGAGCTGAAATCAAAGAGTTGTGAGGTTCACAAGCAATGACTTAGAGATTGTTTTTATAATTTGCGTGTGAAAAGCAAAAGTTAACATCTAGTCATATGCCAAAATAAAAACTTAAAAATGTGGAATCTGGTTTTAATCAAAGCTCCTCAGGATTGGAAAAGAACCAGTATAGTATATCTTACAACTACAATGAGTCAAAATAATTCCCCTCATGTGTTCTGGATAATCTCAAATGATTTAGACTAGAATCATACTTCAGTCTTCTGGAAAAAATGCTCACAAATAATATCAATCATAATAGTTGTACAATTTGAATGAGTTTAAGGGAGTTATTAATACTTTATGGGAAGTGGACAACAAAGTCTATGCTGTCCTGTTCATGGTAAGAACTTTTTTGCTTGGAATTAGAAGCAAGGAGGGAGGAAAATACAGTAGTAGTCACACCTTAGAGCAAGCTTTAGCACTCATGGTATTTATTGGAAGCATTTTTGAAAGAATTTTTATTTTGCTCCATGAGTAATGGACAAAAATATGTCATGCTCTCCTGATAACCATCTAACTTGCGACATGATACAAGTTGCAGGTCAGTTCTTGGGAAGCAGAGATGCACATGGCAAAAGTTTATTGAGAGGAACTCTTGAGATAAACATAGGGGGTAGCATAGTGAAGAAAGCAGGATTGGGTAGAAAGAAAGGTTAAACTGTAATGTAGCCCCAGCTTTAGTCAATCCTGTTGAGCGCTCTGGAGTTGGGATGCCACTCAGAGTAGTCCCAACATGGACCAGTCACTGGATGTGTACTGCCCCTGGAAAGGGTGCATCCTCTCAGGTAAGGCTGCTCTCTTTAGCTGAGGAAAAGTCCCAGAGAGGGACACAGCTAATGCTCTCAACCACCAACAGCCCAAGCTCCTGGGAGAATAAGTGCCTCACTCCTGGAGGGGGCATCTAGCTAGTGCACCACAGCATATACTACAGGAAGTGTGTGTAGTAAGGAAGTAGTATGGTAGATTTGGGAATACATGAGCTTTGAATTCAGAGAAATCTAGGTTCAAAGATTATATCAGAGAGTGACAAATTATTGTAATCCTGGCCAAATTATTTAACCTCTAGAAGTCTCTGCTTCCTCACCTGAAAACTGAGAAATAAGAATATCTCCCTCACTCTGCTTTCATTAAGATTAAATTATACAATATATATAGTGTGCTAGCACTATGCCTGCAACATATTAGTTGTACAATAAGTATTTGTTCTATGCTTCTCTCCACTCCTTAGAAACAAAAGGAATATTTGTCAATTAAAAAGTATTTGTTTAGAGATAGCCTCATCCACCACAGGACACACAGCAGAAGCAGGAAGAACTACAATCCTGCAGCCTGTGAACCAAAAACCACATTCACAGAAAGATAGACAAGATGAAAAGGCAGAGGGCTATGTACCAGATGAAGGAACAAGATAAAACCCCAGAAAAACAACAAAATGAAGTAGAGATAGTCAACCTTCCAGAAAAAGAATTCAGAATAATGATAGGGAATATGATCCAGGACCTCGGAAAAACAATGGAGGCAAAGATGGAGAAGATGCAAGAAATGTTTAACAAACACCTAGAAGAATTAAAGAACAAACAAACAGAGATGAACAGTACAATAACTGAAATGAAAACTACACTAGAAGGAATCAATAGCAGAATAACTGACAGAAGAACGGATAAGTGACCTGGAAGACAGAATGGTGGAATTCACTGCTGCGGAACAGACTAAAGAAAAAAGAATGAAAAGAAATGAAGACAGCCTAAGAGACCTCTGGGACAACATTAAACGCAACAACATTCGTATTATAGGGGTCCCAGAAGGAGAAGAGAGAGAGAAAGCACCTGAGGAAATATTTGAAGAGATTATATTTGAAAACTTCCCTAACATGGGAAAGGAAATAGCCACCCAAGTCCAGGAAGCACAGCAAGTCCTATACAGGATAAACCCAAGGAGAACCACGCCAAGACACATAGTAATCAAATTGGCAAAAATTAAAGACAAAGAAAAATTATTGAAAGCAGCAAGGGAAAAATGACAAATAATATACAAGGGAACTCTCATAAGGTTAACAGCTGATTTCTCAGCAGAAACTCTACAAGCCAGAAGGGAGTGCCAAGATATACTTAAAGTGATGAAAGGGAAGAACCTAAAACCAAGATTACTCTACCTGGCAATGATCTCATTCAGATTCAATGGAGAAATCAAAAGCTTTACAGACAAGCAAAAGCTAAGAGAATTCAGCACTACCAAACCAGCTCTAAAACAAATGCTAAAGGAACTTCTCTAAGTGGGAAACACAAGAGAAGAAAAGGACCTACAAGAACAAACCCAAACCAATTAAGAAAATGGTCATAGGAACATATATATCGATAATTACCTTAAACGTGAATGGCTTAAATGCTCCAACCAAACGACACAGGCTTGCTGAATGGATACAAAAACAAGACCCATATATATGCTGTCTGCAAGAGACCCACTTCAGACCTAGGGACACATACAGACTGAAAGTGAGGGGATGGAAAAAGATATTCCATGCAAATGGAAATCAAAAGAAAGCTAGAGTAGCAATACTCATATCAGAAAAAATAGACTTTAAAATAAAGAATGTTACAAGAGACAAGGAAGGACACTACATAATGATCAAGGGGTCAATCCAAGAAGAAGATATAACAATTATAAATATATATGGACCCAACATAGGAGCACCTCAATACATAAGGCAACTGCTAACAGCTTAAAAGAGGAAATCGACAGTAACACAATAATAGTGGGGGATTTTAACACCTCACTTACACCAATGGACAGGTCATCCAAAATGAAAATAAATAAGGAAACAGAAGCTTTAAATGACACAATAGACCAGATAGATTTAATTGATATTTATAGGACATTCCATCCAAAAACAGCAGATTACACTTTCTTCTCAAGTGTGCATGGAACATTCTCCAGGATAGATCACATCTTGGGTCACAAATCAAGCCTCAGTAAATTTAAGAAAATTGAAATCGTATCAAGCATCTTTTCTGACCACAATGCTATGAGATTAGAAATGAAGTACAGGGGAAAAAACGTAAAAAACACAAACACATGGAGGCTAAACACTACATTACTAAATAACCAAGAGATCACTGAAGAAATCAAAGAGGAAATCAAAAAATACCTAGAGACAAATGACAATGAAAACACAACAATCCAAAACCTATGGGGTGCAGCAAAAGCAGTTCTAAGAGAGAAGTTTATAGCTATACAAGCCTACATCAAGAAACAAGAAAAATCTCAAATAAATAATCTAACCTTACACCTAAAGGAACTAGAGAAGAAGAACAAACAAAACCCAAAATTAGCAGAAGGAAAGAAATCATAAAGATCAGAGCAGAAATAAGTGAAATGGAAACAAAGAAAACACTAGCCAAGATCAATAAAACTAAAAGCTGTTTCTTTGAGAAGATAAACATAATTGATAAAGCGTTAGCCAGACTCATCAAGAAAAAGAGGGAGACGACTCAAATCAATAAAATTAGAAATGAAAAAGGAGAAGTTACAACAGACATCACAGAAATACAAAGCATCCTAAGAGACTACTACAAGCAACTCTATGCCAATAAAATGGACAACCTGGAAGAAATGGACAAATTCTGAGAAAGGTATATCCTTCCAAGATTAAATCAGGAAGAAATAGAGTATATGAACAGACCAATCACAAGTAAAGAAATTGAAACTGTGATTAAAAATCTTCCAACAAACAAAAGTCCAGGACCAGATGGCTTCACAGGTGAATTCTATCAAACATTTAGAGAAGAGCTAACACCCATCCTTCTCAAACTCTTCCAAAAAATTGCGGAGGGAGGAACACTCCCTAACTCATTCTATGAGGCCACCATCACCCTGATACTAACACCAGACAAAGATACTACAAAAAAAGAAAATTACAGACCAATATCACCAATGAATATAGATGCAAAAATCCTCAACAAAATAATAGCAAACAGAATCCAACAACACATTAAAAAGATCATACACCATGATCAAGTGGGATTTATCCCAGGGATGCAAGGATTCTTCAATATATGTAAATCAATCAATGTGATACACCATATTAACAAATTGAAGAATAAAAACCATATGATCATCTCAATAGATGCAGGAATAGCTTTTGACAAAATTCAAGACCCATTTATGATAAAAACTCTCCAGAAAGTGGGCATAGAGGGAACCTACCTCAACATAATAAAGGCCATATACAACAAACCCACAGCAAACATCATTCTCAATGGTGAAAAACTGGAAGCATTTCCTCTAAGATCAGGAATAAGACAAGGATGTCCACTCTCACCACTATTATTCAACATAGTTTTGGAAGTCCTAGCCACGGCAATCAGAGAAGGAAAAGAAATAAAAGGAATCCAAATTGGAAAAGAAGTAAAACTGTCACTGTTTGCAGATGACATGATACTATACATAGAGAATCCTAAAGATGCCACCAGAAAACTGCTAGAGCTAATCAATGAATTTGGTAAAGTTGCAGGATACAAAATTAATGCACAGAAATCTCTTGCATTCCTATACACTCATGATGAAATATCTGAAAGAAAAATTATGTAAACACTCCCATTTACCATTGCAACAAAAAGAATAAAATATCTAGGAATAAACCTACCTAGGGAGACCAAAGACCTGTATGCAGAAAATTATAAGACACTGATGAAAGAAATTAAAGATGATACCAACAGATGGAGAGATATACCATGTTCTTGGATTGGAAGAATCAATATTGTGAAAATGACTATACTACCCAAAGCAATCTACAGATTCAATGCAATCCCTATCAAATTACCAATGGCATTTTTTACGGAACTAGAACAAAAAAATCTTAAAATTTGTTTGGAGACACAAAAGACCCCGAATAGCCAAAGCAGTCTTGAGGGAAAAAAACGGAGCTGGAGGTATCAGACCCCCTGACTTTAGACTATACTACAAAGCTACAGTAATCAAGAAAATATGGTACTGGCACAAAAACAGAAAGATAGAAAGCCCAGAGGTAAACCCACGCACCTGTGATCAACTAACCTATGACAAAGGAGGCAAGGATATACAATGGAGAAAAGACAGTCTCTTCAATAAGTGGTGCTGGGAAAACTGGACAGCTACATGTAAAAGAATGAAATTAGAACACTCCCTAACACCATACACAAAAATAAACTCAAAATGGATTCGAGACCTAAATGTAAGACCGGACACTATAAAACTCTTTGAGGAAAACATAGGAAGAACGCTCTTTGACATAAATCACAGCAAGATCCTTGTTGGTCTGCCTCCTAAAGTAATGGAAATAAAAACAAAAATAAACAAATGGGACCTAATGAAACTTCAAAGCTTTCGCACAGCAAAGGAAACCATAAACAAGACGAAAAGACAACCCTCAGAATGGGGGAAAATATTTGCAAACGAATCAACGGACAAAAGATTAATCTCCAAAATATATAAACAACTTATGCAGCTCAATATTTAAAAAACAAACAACCCAATCCAAAAATGGGCAGAAGACTTAATTAGACATTTCTCCAAAGAAGACATACAGATGGCCAAGAAGCACATGAAAAGATGCTCAACATCACTAATTATTAGAGAATGCAAATCAAAACTACAATGAGGTACCACCTCACACCAGTTAGAATGGGCGTCATCAGAAACTCTACAAACAACAAATGCTGGAGAGGGTGTGGAAAAAAGGGAACCCTCTTGCACTGTTGGTAGGAACGTAAACTGATATAGCCACTATGGAGAACAGTATGGAGGTTCCTTAAAAAACTAAAAATAGAATTACCGTATGATCCAGCACTCCCACTACTGGGCATATACCCAGAGAAAACCACAATTCAAAAAGACACATGTACCCCAATATTCATTGCAGCACTCTTTACAATAGCCAGGTGTTGGAAGCAACCTAAATACCCATCAACAGATGAATGGATAAAGAAGATGTGGTACATATATACAATGGAATATTACTCAGCCATATAAAGGAACGAAATTGGCTCATTTGTTGAGACGTGGATGGATCTAGAGACTGTCATACAGAGTGAAGTAAGTCAGAAAGAGAAAACAAATATCGTATATTAACGCATATATTTGGAACCTAGAAAAATGGTACAGATGAACCGGTTTTCAGGACAGAAATTGTGACACAGATGTAGAAAACAAATGTGTGGACACCAAGGGGGGAATGCTGCGGGGGGCTGGAGGTGGTTGTGTGATGAATTGGGAGATTGGGATTGACATATAAACACTGATGTGTATAAAATTGATTACTAATAAGAACCTGCTGTATTAAAAAAAAAAAAAAAAAGTGCTTTGTACCAGAATGATTACTGTGTGTTGTAGGGGGGAAGGGGCTACTTGATAATTTTATGTTGTTTTCCGTAATTCCTTGGAATTTTCTTTCTAAAATAGATGCCTTTCCTTTAGGAATTCCAGAAAGCCTTTAAGGAAATATTCTTAAAATTGTTTGCTTTACAAATGTATGTTATTATTTTATCGAGAAATAAGATTAAAATTATCTTTCTGATTTTAAGATTAAAAAAAATTAAAATAAAAAAAAAGGAAAAGAAAAAAAGAATGAATATATGTGTGTGTATAACTGATTCATTTTGCTGTATACCTGAAACTCACACAACATTTACATAGTTGTAAATCAGCTATAAAAAGAAAAAAAAAGTATCTGTTTAGCACCTACTACCCTCTAACCACTATGCTGGTAATGTCAGAGGATAGGAATAAATACAAGACATGATCCCCACTCTAAAGAGTACTTATCACATAGTTAGAAAAGAAAAGATTAACATGTATAAAATTATCACAAATAATAACATAAGAAAATCATTGAATATTAAATCAAATATATGGTTATGAGAAGATCACTGATGGCCAGAGTAATCAGGAAACAACACACAATATGTTACATGGAAGAAATAATTATTGAGCTGGACCTTAAAGGAGAGATTAAATTTAAATGCTTGGCAGGAGAAGTAATGGATTCTAAGTGATGGAATCCTTACTGAAGACACATAAGAAAGCAAGGCATTCTCTGAGTTGAGTGTCATTTTGCTACACAATGTTGAATAGCCATTTGTAAACTCTCACCCCTGCAGTTCAACCTAACCCCTTTAGAGCTGTTGCAAATCTGATTCTCTTTAACCTATTAAAGCAACATTGGACTAGTTAAAACTGAGATTTTGTGTGAGAAAGAGAGAAGCCAAGCTTTATATCTACGGTCACACATTGATTCTTGGCATCTACTGACCTTAATATTGTACCCTTCTCCCCCATCAGATAAGTCACTTGGCCACTAAAATTGGTTTATACAAGAACTAAAATACTTGGTCATAGGCTGAATTGTATTATCATGAGCTGTGTTTAGGTAAGTTCTCCATCTACTTCCTGCATGTCTGGTACTGATATGCTGTTTTCAGTATAGGAAGGGTATGGTATATTGTCTTGTATTTTTCATTTCTATAATCCCAGCATCCAACACAAAATAATTACCTAATTTGGATTGGATAAGATGAATTTGATGACAGTGAATAGATTTGCTTAATCAGAGAATGTTGTAAAGTAAAAGGATGAAAGATCAGACAGTTGACAAATTATGAAAGGCTTTGGGAAATAAGTAGAGTAGCTTCTACTCGAAGTGATTGTTATTTTGGATCAGAAGAGCTATATAATCAAAATTGTTTAATGTTAGATAGTTTAATAGCAGATTACAAGATAGAGGAGACAGTCAGAAGCCATGGGGGAAACTAACAATTTTCTTTAGGAATTGGATGAAGAAGTATAATAGTACCAAGACACCTCTTAGATGAGCGGTCAAAACATAAGAAAATCCAGAAGTCGTGGACAGCAACCTGACGGTTGAAACCAGTATAATAGATAGGTTCTCCAAGAATGAGAATTAGAAGGGGAGAACCCAAAACTAACAACTAAGTTTTGGGGGAATGCTCACAGCTAGTCAAATAGACAGGAAGAAAGAAGATCTGACATTGTGTAGAAATCAAAAGGAAAGAATGGTTCCATGAGGGTGGAGGTGGCCAAGTATACCAAAAGGTATAGGGAGTTAAAAAGCCACTGGAATTACTAATAAGGAAACTGTTTATGCCCTTTGAGGAAGTTGTGTTTCAGGTTAGTGATGGGATTGGAATGTAGGCTGCCAAAGGTTGAGTGAGGGAGCAGGTGGAGAAGATATGGAGGTCACGTACATTCATTGTGATGGTTAATTTTATGTCAACTTGTCCAAGCTGTGATGCCCAGTTGTTTGGTCAAACACTAGTCTAGATGCTGCTGTGAAGGTACTTTTTAGATGTAACTAATGTTTAAATCAGTAGACTTTGAGTAAAGCAGATTACCCTCCTTAATGTGGGTGAGCCTCATTCAATCAGGCAAAGGCCTTACGAGAAAAAATTGAGGTCCCTCCTAGGAAGAAGGAATTCAATCTCCAGTCTACCTTCAGACTCAAGACTGCAACATGAATTCTTCCCTGTTACTACAGCCTGACAGTCTGACCTATAGATTTTGGATTTGCCAACTGTCCCTCCTACCCACCCACTCTGTCATGTGAGCCAGTTTCTTAAAATAAGAACCTATAGCTACACCCTATTTGTTCTGTTGCTCTGGAAAACCCTGACTAATATAGGCATTACCATTCATTTTAGAAATTTTAAAGTAAAAAAGAGAGAAACAATGGTAGGGAAGTAGGAAATCAAAATATTATCATTTCTGAAGTAAAGAAGACAAACTTGAGAGCAAGATGACTTCCAGTTACACTTTGCAACTTACATTGTTGCCCAGACACCCTCCAACAATTGAGGACCAAAATTGACTTCATCCAGTGAGGTCAGATTTTCCCCAAATTTTCCTAAGACAATGATTACACCCAGATCAGTCCAGGCTAAGGCTGTGGACCACTCTCACCATAGGGCTTCTGTGGCTAATTCTTTAGACGAAATGTATACTCCCTGTCACGTTTCACTCCCTGTCATTCATTGTCATTGCCAAAGTATAGTATCATCTTGTTATGTACTAAATTTCTATATTCTCCTCTCCATTGTCCTCAGTGCTTTCTTTTGTACTGTGCCAATCTCATCTCACATTGCAAACCTGTGAATCTTATACTTTCTTTAATATCTATTATACTATGTTCTTATTGCTATTTACTTGTATGTATCTCACACCAGACTTTAAACTCTGTGAGACCAGAGGCAGTGTTTAGCACCACCCTTACAAGCACTCAAAAGATGTTTATGATAGAATAAATAAATGAATGAGTAAAGTCTTAATACAGGAATCAATACTCATCAGTAAAGTTCTAACAGGAGACAGAAAGTATACTAGAATCAGGAAAACTCTAGGAGAGTTTATTTACAAAAAAAAGAATTACAATGGTGTAGACAGAACATTGTCTACAATGGGGAACTATGAAGGGACAATGCAGGAATCTGGGACTCGCCAGGGAAGATTTGTGGCCACCATTAGACCCAGAGCAATAAGGTTACTACAGGGAGAGGTTACTAGAACCTGGAAAGAAAGCAACTCGGTGGCAGAACAGATCAACTTATGTGTAGTAAGGATCATGAAACAGTGGGCACAGCCAGTCTGAGACTACTTCCCAGAGAGGGAACCAGGGGAATAAATATCTCGATCTCTCTCTCTCCACTCCCTCTGGTATTTTCTTGGGGTTTCTCATTGGCTGGACTCAACTGGAAGCCAGAAGGCCTAAGAACCTCTAGTTACAGTCAATATAACTAAAGTTGTGAGGTAGAGAGCAAGAGAGAAAAGAGCAGAGGACGGAGCTAGAAGAAAACCAGATACCCATCTGGCCCAAAATCATTTACAGCTGAGATCTGGATCTTCCCAGCTGTGTCTTCTAGCTTTCAGTGTAGTGAATAACATCTTCCAAATATGTTTCCTCATTTTTTTTTTGCTAGAAATACCTTTGCCTTCCTCCACAAAAAGAAATCCTTGGGCTTCCCTGGTGGCGCAGTGGTTGAGAATCGGCCTGCCAATGCAGGGCACACGGGTTCGAGCCCTGGTCTGGGAAGATCCCACATGCCGCGGAGCAACTAGGCCCGTGAGCCACAACTCCTGAGCCTGTGCGTCTGGAGCCTGTGCTCCGCAACAACAGAGGCCATGATACTGAGAGGCCCGCGAATCGTGATGAAGAGTGGCCCCCGCTTGCCCCAACTAGAGAAAGCCTTCGCACAGAAACGAAGACCCAACACAGCCAAAAATAAATAATAAATAAATAATAAATAAATTTTAAAAAAAATTCTTAATTCTTCAAGACCTGGATCAAAATTATTCTTTCCAGTATATTCTCCAATTCCATCCCAGGTGATGTATAATTATAATATATGCAAATGATGCCATAGTATTTTTCTTATATTCACTGAGTAGTTATGGTGGTAGTAACAGTGCAAGTAGTCATAGTAGTAAACCACTTACTATTATGTACTGAGCACTGTTCTTTTGTTTGTTTTTTGGGGGGGTTTGGTGTGGTTTTTTTTGCTTGGTTGGTTTTTTTTTTGCTTTACGTATATACGTACATTGTATTAGTCAGCTTGGGCTGCTGTAACAAAATATCACAGACTGGGTGGCTAAAACAACAGACATTTATTCTCTTACAGTTCTAGAGACTAGAAGTTCAATATGAAAGTGCCAGCAGGTTGGTTTCTGGTAAGACCTCTCTTCCTGGCTTATCAATGACTGTCTTCTCACATGCTCTCACGTGACCTTTCCTCTGTGTGCATGCAGAAAGAGAGAGCTCTGGTGTCTCTTCCTCTTCATATAAGGACACCAGTTATATCTAGATTAGGGCTCCATCCTTAAGGTCTCATTTAATCTTAATTACCCCCTCAAAGGCTTTATCTTCAAATACAGTCACACTGGGAAGTAGAGCTTCAACATATAAATGTTGGGGGTACCCAATTCAGTCCATATCATACACAATCTCATTTAATTTTCACAACAACCCGTGAGATATATCCAGATTTTGCAGACAAAGGAACTGAAGACTAGAATTTACTTATATTAGTTCTTATAGATAAAAAATGATAGAATCAGAATTTAAATCCCAATCTGTCTTATTCCAAAACCTATGCTTTTTAACCACTCCATGCTATTACCATGGTTACGTTGCCATCCAATAGGCTCCCACATGGAAGGGGCCATGTCCTATTCATTTTTAAACTGCAGCACCTTACAAAGTGTTTGCTCCACAATATATATTCCATAAATGTTCCTAGAATTAAATATGAATGAGGCAGAGAAAACAAACAAAAAGGGCTTATAGTTTCAAAGCACATTTATCAACCATAAATAATAGAAAAATACAAAATATGAAACAAAGGAAAAGAGGCAAAAGCTAAGTACAAGAAACAGTCATTTCTTTTCCTAGACATGCAGTAGGTTTACTTTGATCCACTTTTCTCTGTTGGATTCAAGTTAATATTTCTTTTCTACTCACTATTTTGCTAAGAGCCATGAGATCAGCTTTTTTTTGTTTTTTTTTTTTTTCGTTTGAAGCAGCCAGTCTCCGTTTCCTGGAACAGTCTTCTCCTGAAGCAAAAACCTCTCTTTTGGAGCAAAGTCTTCCTCCTGGAGTTCTTTGTTCTGCCAGTGCTGAATTCCTTTGAGCTTCTCTCTGGAGCAGGTCTGGAACCAGTAGCTCTCCCTTCTTTTGAACAGCTAAGCAAGTTGTCTCTCATCTTGGTTGCCCTTGCTGTGCTGGAAGCCTGTTCAGTCACATCTCTCTGTTTCAGTTCATTTCAATAAACCCCTTCCAGCAAAAGTTAGTTGAATATCTAAGCAGGTTTTTTTTTTTTTTTAAGATAAGATTATTTTCATATGGAACTAATACCTTACATAAAAAGTGAATCACTTTATTATAAGCAACTCAACTTCTTCACAAGCAGTGCAGATATAAGATTGAAACTTCAATGATAAGTAGAGAATGAATCCAAAGATTATAAACTGTTAAGATTTGGAAAGGATTTTAGGCATCATCACATCAGACCAACTGCCTATCTAATGAAGAATTCCTACTATAATAAACTGGGAGTTAGTTGTCTGGAATGAAAACCTTTTGTATTTTGAGAGAAAATCCTGGTTCTGTGTTGGACAGCTCTGCTAATACAGTTGCCTTAAATTAAATAAATATCTACTTCTCTTGAAATTTTATTACTCATTATTGACTCTGTGCTCAATTAACAGGTGCTGTCATAGGTGTTAGAATTTCTACTCATTTATCTACCAAAACCAATATATAATAACTCCACCCAATTGTCTGTGTTGTCAGTTGGGAGGGCCAAAAATGAAGTTGGAATGGAAGAAGGTGGAGATCCCATTGGTGAGAAAATGGAATAATTTTCACATGATGGAAATAGAAAGCCATGGAATAGTAGATCGAAGAAGGGATAGAAGTGGAGAAGACATGTGGGTATGGGTGGCCATGGCTTGGGTTGGGTGTGAATTGGATGGTAAGAAGCAGATTCAATAAGCAAAATAATATTCCCCCAAAGTTAAAGATAAATTATAAAAGTAGAATACCTACTGGAATGAAAGGCAAAATAAATCTCTACATAATTACAGATCTTGAATAGAAACATTTCATAACTTTTCTCCACCTCTCTTTTTCACAAGATAATGGTATTCCACTTGCTTTGTAGGGCTAGACCTACAGAATGTCTTCTGTCACTTCCTCATTGGGTTGTCACAATCCCAACCAGCACATATTATGAATATTGGTGGAATCTCAAACAGAAATAGGAGGGTAGAGATAGTATACCATACTGCTGGCCCCACCAGGATTGCCTTTTCCCATGACCATGCAGCTTTGTTTGAGCTATTCAATTATCCTCTTCACCCTCTTTCATTATAGAAATAGATATAGATAAAATGTTCTGATCACCACCAAGGAGGAGTAGTCTTAATAGATAGCAAGTACTTTTATCTAATTCCTATCAGAAAAAAAAAAATCTGTTTCATCTCCCAACAACATGAAAGCGTATTGAAATATTATCTATCTTTATAATTATATATAGTTATTATCTACATTTACCTTAATGTCAACCTTTATCTATTACCTATCTTAGAAAAAATCCTCCTAATCCTATTGCCCTCATCTAGAACCTCAAGCACAAACTTATTAAAAACATGTATGTTTCTATATCTATGTTTTATTGTTCTTTCTCCAATGTCTCACCCCCCCCATTATCCTCTCAACCTGCTCCATTCAAACCATTCAAACGAACCATTTTCATTGAAGTCATGAAAAACACGGTTGAATACTTCTTATTTTTCCTTAATTTAAATTTAATTCATTCTAAAGGTAATAAGTACTAATCCTACAACATTCAAGAGTGCGCAAAAAGGATCTAAAATGAATTTCCCTCCCTGCTTGTAACCCTAGCACCGGTTCTTCTCCATAAATTGTTATGTAGTTTTTAAATAGTCATCTAGAGAAATTTAATACACATATAGGCATTTTGTGGTTGTTTTGCTTTGTTTTACATTTTTTTCTTCAAATGGTAGCATGCACTCTTCTGCTTATTTCTTTTTTCACGTACTATATCTTGGACATCTTTCCATATCAATACATAAAACAAAATTTTTACCCTTCTTTCCCTCTTCCATTGTATTATGTATTACTTGGTCCCCTATTGATGGATATTTTGATGTTTTTAATCTTTTGCTACTACAAATGATGCTACAATAACTGTACATATGTCATTTCATGCATGTTGGAGTTTGCAGAAGAAATGTTTTGAACAGAATTGCTAAGTCAATGGATATGGATATTTTTTATCTTTGCTATATATTACTATACTATATTGCCCTTCATATAACTCATACTAATTTATATTGTTTCCCAACATAGTTCCCAATACAGTGCATTGTCAATCTTTTTAATATTTACCAGTCTAAAAATGGTATTCCACTGCAATTATAATACATCTTTCTCTCATCATGATTGAATTTGTACAACTATTCACATATTTACAAGCCATTTCGATATGCTTTTCTGTGAACAGTATATGCACTCTCTTTTCCCATTTTTCTATTGAGCTGTTGGGTCATTTTGATAATAATTTGTGAGCATTCTTTATACAGCAGAAAAATTAGTTTTTTGTGATATGAGTTGCAAACTTTTTCCCAAGTTGGCCTTTGTCTGTTTAATTTAATGGAGTTATTTTCCTATGATCATATTTATTTTTACAGTGGCAAATGTATTAATCATTTCTTTCATGATTTTTCTGAGTCATGCTAAGAAATTTCTTCCTTGATAAAAGATTATTTTAAAACATTTTCTAATGGGTTGCTTTTTACCTTTATGGTTTTATTTGTCCCTTTAAATTATTATCCTGTTAGAATTTACTTTGCTGCAAGAAAGGGAAGCATCATAGTTACAATGCCATTTACTGAATAATCTATATTTTTATCTTTTCCCCATCAATTTGAAATGGTACTTTTAACATGTATAACATACACATAGGAGTCTATCTCTGGATACTTATTCTTTTCAACTAACCATCTATTCCCATAGCATCATCACACTGTTTTAATTATTGGAGGTTCATAAAATATTTTGTCTAGAATGGTTAGACTTTTCTCATTACTTTTCATTTTCAGAGTATTCTTGGCAACTATTGCTTGCTTATTTTTCCACATAAAATTTAGAATCACATGGTCTAATTCCAAAAATAATCTTGTTTATATTTAGATCATGTAAAATTTCTATGTTAGTTTTCCATCATTATGCTGTTGAGTCATCTCATGCAAGATCATGGTATGTGTTTCCATTTGTTCAAGGCTTCTTCATCAGCAACATTTTAAAGGTTTTTTTTTTTAATATGAAAACTGTTTATATCCTATTAATTGTATGCCTAAACATTTTATTACATTATTACTATCATAAAGAGAGTTTTTCTTTCTTTATATTTTCTAATCTTTTTATTTGAGTGCATAGCAGCTGTTAATATTTTTATATATTAATTTTATGCACAGCCATGTTAATACATTATTAATTGTAGTTGTATTTTGGTCAGATTCCCTTTGGTATTGGAGGTATAAAAGCATATCACCTGTTTACAATAATTTTACCTCCTTCTTTCCAGTTTGTATACCTCTATTTTCTTTTTCTTGCTTAATTGCTTTGCTTAATGCTTCTAGGACAATGCTAAGTAACAGTAGTGATAGTAGACATTTTTGTCACATTCATAACTCTATTGCAAATATCTCTAATGTTTTTATATTCAGCCTGATACAGATTATTATATTGAGATTGGTATATTGTACCAGGTTGGGAAGGTATCATATATTCCTATGTTATTAAGTTTTTATGAAGAATGAGTATGAAATTTTGTCAAATGATATTTCATCATTGACTGTTATGATTGCGTGATGTTTTGCACTTTTAATGTATTAATATACTGAAATATATTCGTAGATTTCCTAATTTTGAACCTCCTTATGTTCCTAGTATAATCCCCATTTTGTCATGATATTGCTCTGTTTAGGACTTTTACATCAACATTCAAAAGTGGTGTTAGTGTGGATTCCCCCCACCTCAGTTTTCGTATTACTGTCTATACCTTTATTTCCAAAAATATTCAGAATTATCTTTTTAAAAGTCAACCACTGGTACAAACTATGTAAAAATTCCAGATAAATATTAAAATATTTTACAATATTGCTAAAAGCATAATTGAACTTGCAATAAAATAATGGAAATCTTCATTGGCCAAAAGTTGTAATAAAATATGAATCCAGACAGGAAAGTAGATAATGACACTGTGCATACATGTGTTTATGTATTTCATCTAATAATTTACAAGGTTTTCATTCTGGTAATACAAGGAACGGTGATCTTCAAGTTGTTACTCCTGTCATCATGATTTATTAGAAGAATTATAAGACTTAGAATTGTACACTTAACTATTTACTTACATGGTTCTTTTTGACATGCTATATCAAAGTGATTAAGTTAGTATATAGAATGATTTTCTTCTTTCCCATTTCCCTCTCTCCTTAACCAATAATTTAAGCAGATTATATTATCTTTCTTAGTATTTAGCTTTTAACCATTAAATGGCTTTATACTTCTATTACTAGATTTATTAGTTCTAGTGTATATTTTGATTCATGATTATAAAATATAAGGAAACAACCACACTTACTTGTTCTTTCTTATACACACTTCCCCTTTCTTCCCAACTTTTCTTAGATAATTCATTCTTTGTTAAGACTTATGACAATTGCATTTTATTCCGTTAACTATAACTTCCACATTTGTTTACCTATTAGTCCTGCAATTCTAATACTTAATCTTACAGTTGTAGCCCTACAGTCATAGCCGTACGGTTCTTATGTGTTAGTCTTACATTCCTAATGCTCTTTACCAGAGCTTTCACCATATATATATATATAATATTATTCATATATATATTATTCATGTCTTGATTGCCTGAATATCAGTGTCCAGTAGTGTCTTCAAGAAGGCCTCACAGTAATTACACTACCTGAGCTCTTGCATGTTCAAAAATGTTTATTTGCCTTTATTTTAAGAAATAGATGCTGCTCTGCTATTTTCTAGTGTTGAATATTGCCATGGAGAAGTCTGATTATGATCTCAACCACCCCAGAAAATACAGAATGACTTAGGCCAGATTGCAAAAAAAAAAAAAAAAAAGATAACTATTGGCATTCACATGTATTTGGGAGTACAAACTCTCCGTAGGACTGTTTTTGTTGTTGTTTCTTCTGTTGTTAAAATACTTACTCTTATATCATGCTTCCATGAAAATTGGTGTACATTAAATATATCATTCAATGCCAAATAGCAAATGTTAAGCAATGGGTACTCAAGCATTATATATTTAACATTAAAAAAAACAACAAAACAAAACAAAAAATTCCATTCCCTCTGGAATTCTTGCTGTTAAATAGAGTGATGGATAACTTGGGATTCCTGTCACAGATTTCAAAAGCAGCCTGTTCTGTGCAGTGAGTCTGCCCTGAGCCAAGCTATGTCTCCACCTTTGATGAGGTAACATTTTTCTTCCACTGAAAATCAGAGATTGTTCAACATTTCTAACGTCTATCAATTTTATTTTCTTCCCTAAGTAATATCCTGCATTACTTTATTTTGTTTTAGTGAGTCAACAGAGATCTTTGCTTCAATCACTAAAGAGGTTGTTTTATATTCTAGCATCTTCAAAAAACATGTATGAACATGTGCCTTCAATGCCAATAGACTTACTGTTCTTCTGGACATAATTATTGAATCCCTAACTAGGATTCTCTAATCAGATGTCAGTCAGTTGTACAACATTTAGTGAGACTTTGCTTAATGATGTTAGCTAATTTTACTTAGTACTAAGTGTCTGGAATGTACTAAACCGTTTAACACATTTTGTAGCTGAATGGTTTAGCACATTTAATCCCAATAACAAAACTAGGGTAGATCTTGTCAATACTCAAATTTTATAGAGGAGGAAATTGGGTCCCAGAAAGGTTAAGTAACTTGCCCAGGATCACACAGCTAGAGGGGGGCAGAGCCATACTTTGTAGCCAGGCGTTCTGATTCCAGAACCCAAGAACTTTACTGAAATTGTTGACACAGCCACCCAGGAGATGTCTGGGATGACTGTGTTACCAGTATACCTTTCACAGGGTCTAATTTAATACCATTGAGAGACGGATGTTTTGACTTATCATTAGGCCCACAGATTTTCTTATTCTGGCTCATGTTAGCAACATTAAAACAATTAAAACATTAAATCCAGTACAACTGGTTCACTGGAATCAAAACAGTTATTTAGTGTTTGTAGTTGTTGGAATTTTTCACATTTCAATCCATTGTTAGGCATAATATTAACATCTCTAGAGAGATTGTTAAGGAATGAAAGGTAGACACACACACACACAGACACACCCTACTACACACACAGACTTTTGAGAATGATACCATAAATCCCAGATCTGTGCAAGGCTCTTTTATGCTTCAGATTATGTAGAAGACAGGACTGGGTGTGTGACCTGATTGTTTACTTGCTTTGCCTCTCACGTGTGCTCTGTGGGAAACAGTAGTAACAGCATCATTATCACATCCTCATGCATTTCAACTTAGGGCTTGCTAAAGTTGCAGTGGGTGCATTTTCTTCTGGAAGAATAAAACTTTTGCCTCTTCTCCAGTAATTTGCAAAAATGAATAAAAGCAAAACAAATCAGAAGAAAAAAAAAAAAAAAACAACCTTGAGTGAGTTGCTCTGAAAAATATGCTCCAATAGAGAAAACTTAAAAAAAAAAAAAAAGACATTGTTATCAGGTGAAAAATAACACATTTGAATAAATATTTATGTATGTTTTCATAGTTTTCTGGCTTATGCTCCTTCATGTACCTTGCAGGCCATTAAAGAAACAACTGTAAATCATAAATAAGGAATAAAATGAGCTCCATGAAAGCCTCTGATTACTCCACTACTGAAATTCAGCTTAGCAATCATTTCCCTTCCTTCCCAGTATGTTTCTATCAACAATCCAAAAAAAAACCTATAGGATTTATAGAATGTATTTAATATAAATGAAAGTAAGACTATGCACAGAACTGGCAAGAAATTAATTCATATATGCCTCTAGCAAAAAAAAGAAAGTGTGTTGGGAAAACATATTCCTAAGTAGAAACACCATGGAAGAATTCCAAATAACTTGATATAAACGACATATGATGTTTCTGTGGGTTACAAACCAACCTGGAAGCTAGTGGACTGAGCATTTTACTAATTTTTTTCTGCCACTGACTCTCGTGTGAACTTAGGGATGTCATTTTACTCTGGTTTCTGTAATGATAAAAGTGATTAAATGAGCATGAGCCAGCCTAGCTGCAGGAATGACAAAAATTAATCTACTAGAAACCAAAATGTGTAGTTTTCGCTGAGAAACGCATTTTGAAAATAATTTGTTAGGGCTATGAAACTTTCATATTGTAATTGGAATCCCTGAAGATAGCACAGTAGAACTCAGTCCTTTCCTTCATCCATATATATCCAGTCAAAACTGATTTTATTATTCCTCTTTCTACCTGGGAATCTGCACACCCCTATTTCCTTATGTTGGAGAATCTTCTGAACATTTTTACCTCGATACACATCTCTTGCAACTAACCCTACATGCATCTCCTCCATTATGGATATTCATTCTCCAAATTTAATACAGAAAAAAATCAAGTGATTTGTAAATCATAACTCTGGATTATAACTTTATAAAAACTTG
This sequence comes from Balaenoptera borealis, assembly GCF_965194805.1. Classification (NCBI taxonomy): domain Eukaryota; kingdom Metazoa; phylum Chordata; class Mammalia; order Artiodactyla; family Balaenopteridae; genus Balaenoptera; species Balaenoptera borealis. The sequence goes on along the minus strand of NC_138866.1, from coordinate 71,296,813 downwards.
ATCTTGTATTAATTAATGATTATATATAATTTTAAGTATGTTCAAAATGCATGAGAAAGCCTGATAATGCAGGATTATTCTCATGCTCTTATTGTAGAAATATAATTTCAAATAAATTCCAGTTATTGTCAAAAATATACTTTTAAGTAACTGGATATTGGCTCTGTTTTTGAAAACGAAGTCGAGGCTTCCCAAGTGAGTTCACAGCAAGGTGGAAACTAATATCTGTTTTTCTCAAATGTGTTAGACAAGGCCACCACAAATTATGTTAGGGGCTAAAATTAGCCATTGTAATAAAGCATAAAGCAACAGTGTTATGTGCTGTCACTGTGTTCCAATACAGAATATGTTTTGATGAATTCAGTAGTTTTTGTAAGTTGGAGTCATTCAAACAACTCTTTTTTTTCTTTGTCTATATGCTAAACAGGCAGTATCATAGGCTTAGCACTTTTTAATCAATTGTTTTGGTATAATGCAGGCACAGTCTTCATAAAGCTATTATGGACAGTTAAACATAAGCTCTAAAGCATATACACCATGTGCTTTTCAACTGAATGTAAGTCAGTTTTATACATGAGTTAATGAATATCCCTTTAATTAAAAACAACTTTAAGGCATGATCAGTTAGTCAAAACAACGATACCAACCCAGAAAACTTCAAATCAAAGTGGCAAGCTTAATTTATTGCACAATAGAGACAAAGAAGAATGCACAGTAAGGAATAATTCCAAAATACCACATCAAAATAACTGAAATTAAGTTTATCACAGGAGCAACTCTGGGAGAAAATATTACCATTAATGTTCTTTCTCAAAGAGATTTTCCAAAACAATAAATATACTCATCTGTTGAACTTATCCTTGGTCTTATCTGGAAATTAAAAAGTCATAAGTTTCATGCTTCAATTCTCTGCTAGTTAAAATTAGTGTTATTTGATATTGATAGACAATAGGAGCCCATCTTAATGGCAAAATCCTCATACACCTTAGTTATTGCAAGAGGTTTATGAATTCCTATGTTCACCAAGTTTTGTAAACTAAATAAATCACATACATATATTTATTGCTATTTTTCAAATAAAGATAGTATTGAGAGTTTAACTAAGCTAATCCATGGTATGTCTCCATTTTTTTTGACCAAGTAAACTTCAGGGACCTTAAATGGACACTAGTCCCCCCATACTAGCTCATGCGTTAGAAAGCAGCCCTCAGAGTCACAAGCAAATGTAGGTTCCTGATATGACTCCCCCAGCACTGTTCACTGACCACTGATCACTGCTGTGATGAACAATCTCCCCTGCCTCCCAGAACTCGCATGCCTTATGTGCCCCTTGGGTAAGACCCCCGTGGGGCTTACCCAAACCAGCTCTTTTGGTTTGAATTGACCAATTCAGCATTAGCTGGGAAACCCCAAAGCACTCCACCTACTGACCCTAATAAAAGCCTGAGCCCCAGGTCCTGCCTCTTTCTCTCTGTAGCTTGCACTGACCTCCCTGTGCGGCCCCTGGAATTGTGCCAAGTACCTCCTGCAGGACCTGTGAGTAATAAATGTCTCTATTTCAATTCTCCGTGTGGTCTCTTGTTGGTTGAACTTTGGCTCACCATCCAAAAGCCTGTGCTCCACTTAATAAATGTTAATTTAATAAATTCATAACAACTAGTCACTATCGTGTTTAATAAAACACAAGTTCATTAAACACGTCTCACAAAGTCAGCACATCCCCCAAATTCCATGGGCTTTCCTGTATTTCCCAGCCTCCACTGCAGATGGGTTAGTGCTGTGTAAGTAGGCTTCTCTAATAAGGAGTGGCATGGGTCACTTCAGGGCCAGCCGAGGCAGTTAGGAGCCTATTTCCTACTCCATTTTTTAATTTCCTCCTGCAATGACCTTAGAGTCCATGTCTTCTAAAGGGCATAACCATGAGATGTAGGAGGGTCACGTAACCCATACTGATCTCTAGGTAAGTAAGAAAGTAACCACCTTATGTCAAGGAGTGAAGGTTTCAGTTTAGTCTGCTGCAACAGCTAGTGTTAATCCTGCCGACCAATGCTAAGTGAAATAGGCCAGTCCAGGGCTTCCCTGGTGGCGCGGTGGTTGAGAATCTGCCTGCCAATGCAGGGAACACGGGTTCGAGCTCTGGTCTGGGAAGATCCCACATGCCGCGGAGCAACTAGGCCCGTGAGCCACAACTACTGAGCCTGCGCGTCTGGAGCCTGTGCTCCGCAACAAGAGAGGCCGCGATAGTGAGAGGCCCGCGCACCGCAATGAAGAGTGGCCCCCACTCGCCGCAACTAGAGAAAGCCCTCGCACAGAAACGAAGACCCAACACAGCCAAAAATAAATAAATAAATAAGTAAATTATTTAAAAAAAAAAAGAAATAGGCCAGTCCAAAACACAAATACTGTATGATTTCACTTATGTGAGGTACCTAGAGTAGTCAAATTCATAGACACAGAAAGTAGAATGGTGATTGACAGGGGTTGGGGGCAGGAGGGAATGGGGAGTTGTTTAATGGGTATAGAGTTTCATTTTTGCAAGATGAAAAGAGTTCTGGAGATTGGCTACACAACAATGTGAGTATACTCAGTGTGAATACCACTGAGATGTGCATTTAAAAATAGTTGACGTTAAATTTTACCTTATGAACATTTTATCACAATTAAAAATACAGAAGAAAAAAATTAAGATGTCAAGGTAAAAACTTATTCCATTTTTGGTAATAAAAAAAAATTACAAAAACTAAGCCTCAGTGGCACAGAAACACAAGGTGATTCCCTCAAGAGCCTTCCAAAAGAGACCTGAACTGCGGCCATATAACTGGAATAAAAATAAAACAGCTTTACCTAAAATGACTGTCTAGGTCCATTAGATGTCTGAAGAAAAACATGCTTCCTAGCCAAATATTCCATTTTTGGACATCACAATGTCCTTTAATGAGTTAAAAACTGAGAAATCCTGTAGAGGGAAAAAAAAAATTTTTTTTAATTTGTATAAGCCAGCCTTTCTTAATCTTAGCTATTTTTTTTTTTTGCATAATATCTATTATTATCTGAATTGTCTAACTTGTTCCACGGCGTTCTTTTCAAAATGCTGGAATAGAGTCTCCAAAATGACACATTAAACTATTATGTTTGCTTACAAAGCATCTTATTTTTTTACACATATTTATAATTATGCCTTGAAGAGCAAACTGCTATCTGTCATGATTAGGCCTAATCCGGCATCACAGGAGTAAAGCTAAAAGTTGTTCCTGGCAGATAAACACATAAACACACATATAAGTACACATATACACAGCCAACATTTAATTGAGTACTTGCTATGAGCCTGCCACTATGCTAATGCATGACATATACCTTACCTCATTTAAGCATCACAATAGCCTTATGACAAAGTGTTATTATTACCAGGATTTTGAGGGATGAGGAAACTGAGCCTTCAAGAGGTTAAGGAACTTGCCCAAGGTCACATGATTTGCGAAGGGGTGTAATTTGAATTTAAACCAGAACTACGAGATTCCAGCACCAAGCCCTGAGCCACTATTTTATATTATAGGGCACTTTTCTATAAGTCTAGATCTGAGTGTATCAAGTTCTTCATTCTACAGAAAAAAGCCTCATCATGAGGAAAAAATGGAAACAAACAACAGCAAACCAAAGAAACAAACAAAACCCACAGCACTGAAAGAAATATGTGGACTTCCTAAAACTACAATTTTTATTTTAAAATTCTTAAAATTTAGTTAATAGCCTAAAAGTTGGAGAGAAATAAGAGGTTTTTTTTTTTTTTAAATAAAGAGTTCTTATAGCAAATGGCATGAAATGGCAGAGCATCAGGTGAAAGGCTGGGCCGAGAATTGGGAGACTTAGGTTCTAGTCCTGATTCTTCCCATATCAAACTGGCTCTGATCTGGCAACATCCACCCACCTTTTTATGCCTTAGTTTCCTCATTTGAAAAGCATGGAGAGGCGCCAAACTAGCTGATCTCTAAGGTCTTTTTGAAAGACCCAAACTTACTGCCACTCTGTGAATATGCTTGATGAAAGAACAGGGGAGGGGAGTGTCTACAACATGGAAAAGGGATTCACCTTAAAGTTGAAATGTATCAACTTTCTAAACTGAGGGACAAGCTACCCCCTGACTGCACTTGTGGGTACATCATTAATTTCATTTTAATAAAGTTCACAGGCACAAATGAATACAGGGGACAGAAGAACTCTCTAAGGAGAAGACAGCAGAGTTCAGAGGAAGCCCATTTTCTTCTCATACCTCTTTGCTGTTGTTGTGCTATCGGTGCCTAAATTTCAGCTGGAAAAGGAGTCCCCTCTCCATCCAGACTCCTGTCTCCTCTACAGCTGGCATCTAGGATGTTGATAAAATTTCCCACTCTCGAACTTAGAAGAAAAGAGCAGGAATAGCATTGGCTATGGAAGCCAGGCTATAGGACTCAGAAAGAAAGACAGGTAACTGGCCTCTTGTTTCTAAGTTTCATCTAGAATTCTTAGGAACAGTAGAAAACAGCTATGTATTTCACCTGTCACCTCTGTACTTGTCCTGCTGATGTTAGAAGGAGTGAGAGAAAAAAAGATTCATTGAGATAGCTCACAGCCCCACGCCATCACAAGTGTTTCTACTGAGGCAACAGGTTCAAAGACAGGCTTCAAAAAACAAGAAAAATAAGATCCATAGGAGACAGTAGGTGTCACACAAAACAACAGGCATTGGATGAGAGTTTAAGCAGCCAGCTTAAGTTCCTGGCCCCAGATTATCTTTGTATATATATATTTAAAAGGTAGGAATCTAAGTAGCATTTGGATGGAAAAAATAGTTATCGCATGTAAGCACCCAACAGGGGTAGATGTATGTTTCTGTAGTCTCCTTTACTCTCAGAAAGTCACTGCCAGTATGAGACCTTTTTATTGTGAGTTTTTCCCCACTCTGTTCCACCACTTTCCATAGCTCTGCATTAAAAATTCAACTGGTAACTATCCTTTCCCAAGTTTCTGCTGGCTGACATGTGGTACTTTCATACTTCTAAGTGGAAGTAAAGCCTTAATACTGCATCTGCATGGTGGTCTGTAGGGATTCTGTTGCATTTTTCCTCTCTCTCTCTCTCCCCCCCTCACTCCCTCTCTCCCTCCCTATCTCTATCTCTCTATCATTCTATCTATCAGTCAATCAGTCAATCGATCTATCTCCTTACTTCTCTCTCTCCCTCTCCCCTCTCCACTCAGTCCCTTCAACATGAACTCTTCCAAGTACTAGTTTTATTACTGAGCTTTTGTCACTACCTCAGAATGAATCCTGAGCCTTCATGTTCTCATAATTATAAGTCTTTTCATGTCAGATGATCTTTGTTCTCCTACAGTTGCTCACCAACTGCCTTCCACTTTTCTAAATGAAGATATCTTTGCTCCCTATTCAACTCTCTGAAGCTCCTGTAATCATCATTTTAGTCAGTGTGAGGGTAACCATTTACAAGTCAAGAAGCCAATGGAGTCAGCTAGGATTTTTTGCTTTTTTTAAAAAAATTTCCCCTGTACTTTCTCACATCAAACATGGGAATTCACACTAGAAAAAAAAAAAAAAAAAAAAAAAGCTTTCAAACAGGTAGCAGGCATTCCTAATTAGTAGCTCCAAGTTGTCCTTCTTGTCAACCTTTATAGAGCATTCTTTCCTTTCCTCCTTTGACTTGACATGGTCTTTAAATAATTTCACACTGTTGCTTTCCCATAAACCAGCCATGGAAAACAGACTCAGGGCTCAAGTTACCCCTCACATAGCAAAAGATGTATATGTTCCAGGGACACAGTGGGCATCAATAAGTCATTTCTAAAACACAAGTCTTTAGATTATAGCACACATCACACTCTTTCTTTAAACCCAGTATCTTTTCTTTCGCAAGGGTGTTCGCAAGAACTAGCTTCTCAAGTCTTAGAAATAACACCTTGAGACTGAAATATCAAACTCTCCAATAAAGAAGGAGCCAGCACTTAATACTATCTCACTTGAGATCCAGTCAGGAAGATTTGGGTAAGCCTGAATGAACATGAACAATTACCACGGCTCTTCTCTCTTGGGTGTTATGACCATAGGTCAGTTGGTGAACTGTTCTGGCCTCCATGGCTTCACCTGTTTTATGAAGTTTATAGTTCCAAAGTGTCATATCCTAGGGAGAGTTTAAAATCCCAGTGAGAGAAATAGGATCATCACCAACTTTACGGACTAGGTACACTCTCTCAAGTGTTTTCATGTGTAATTATGCTTCAGTGCATAATGTCTGTGTCTTGCAGTGTGGAGAATTACTATAATTGGAATTGTACTATATGTCTATATAGGTCAATTGAAGCATAGCTTTTGACAAAAGAAAATGAATTTCCTTACCCATATGCCATTCAAGGACACCATTCTTTGGTGGCACAGTGAAGGACTCTGAAGAAGTAAAGTCAAAAGCAGAAATGAGATTCATCCATTTAACACTACTTTGTATAGATACAGACTACCTCTCCCAGATAATTTAATCACAAAGAAATGCTTTGAAACAAATTAGCCAAAAAAGAGAATTTAAAAAATAAATAAATAAAAGGAAAGGGAAAGAATAAAAGATCAAGAGAATATAGAAAATGTGGGGTGGGGGGAAGTAATAGGGAAAAAAAGAGAAGGAAGAAGGGGAGGGAAGGAAGGAGATAAGTAGGGGAAAGGGGAAGAAGAAAAAGTCTCTGTAAGTTTTTACATAAACTACATGCTGATTAACAATGTCATGAATTTGAAAATGTGGCATCATACTTTATAAAGGCAAATATGTCTATCGAAACAAGAATCAGCTATACTTCTTTCAACCTGAATGTGTCCTATATGCCTTGGGGAGTCAATCCTAAGTCCTGAAGTTCTCTCTTCCTTGTTTCTTCATGCCATGGAACTAACAACTCCGATCCCATAAAAAGGTCATCAAAGCCAAGAAGCTACAATGCTAGGCCTTATTATTTAGAAGATTATAAATTTTCTTTGGAGTGTTCAAATCCATCTGCACTCACACTCAGTATGCACACGCTATTTGTAGAATTACTGGTAAACCTAATTAGTGGGAAAGAAGAGACTTAGATGGACTTTAGAACTAGCATAATGAGTCTACCATAGTCAAATTCCTCTAGAGATAGAATGGATAAGTTTAATCTAACTTTATTTCAAGAATTTAAAAAATATGCCAACAATAAATTTACTAGCATACAACTGAGTATGAACAGAAAATATGGGTCATGTATTGAAAAGTAGTAATATTGAAGATATTAAAATTAGAATGAACTTAGACTGGCAAAAACAACAAAACTAGGAACCCACAAAGAATTGTGTGAATATGAACCTGCATGATTATCTGTATATGTGAGTTTGTGTGTGTGTTTCAAACATAAAAGTGAACAATCACAAGATAGTTAACTGTCTGGATAAAATAGGTAAAAAGTTTGATGGCATAAAATTGACTTCTTCAATTGATTTGTATCTTCTCAGTAAAGGCAAGTGACATTTTACCTCAAGAGATTAGAACATATAGCATAGGAATTTTTTTAATTGAAGTATAGTTGATTTACAATGTTGTGCTAATTACTGCTGTACCGCAAAGTGATTCAGTTGTATATATATATATACATTCTTTTTTTACTATTCTTTTCCATTATGGTTGATCATAGGATATTGAATATAGTCTCTGTGCTATACCGTAGGACCTTGTTGTTTATCCCTTCTATATATAATAGCTTACATCTGCTAACCCCAACCTCCCACTCCATCCCTCCCCCAACCCCCTCCCCCTTGCCAATCACAAGTCTGTTCTCCATGTCCACGACTCTGTTTCTGTTTCATAGATAGGTTCATTTGTGTCACATTTTAGATTCCACATATAAGTGATATCATATGGCATTTGTTTTTCTCTTCCTGACTTACTTCACTTAGTATGATAACCTCTAGTTGCATCCAGCATAGGAATTTTTTAAAGTTTCCACGTGGTAGGAAAATTTGAACATGGCCTCAGAGAAATGTGGGACATCAATTAGCTAACCAATATAAACGTAACGAGAGTACCAGTTCATTGATCTGTCTCCTCAAATTTACTCTTCAGCCCCTTAGTAGTTTTCAGCCATTGTTAGAAAGTATTTTTCTGATCCTTTCCCACCCTCCTCTCTTTCTGGTATTCCCATTATTACATATGTCTGTGTGCTTAATAGGTGTCCCACATTTTTCTGAGGGTCTGTTTACTTTTCTTCATTTTTTCTCTGTTCTTCAGATGCATAATCTCTATTACCCATCTTCAAGTTTGTTGTTTCTTTTGTCAGCTCAGATCTACTGTTGAGCCCCTTTAGAGAATTCTTCATTTTCATTATTATATTTTTCAATTCCAGAACTACCATTTTGTTATCTTTGTAGTATCTTTATTGATGTTCTCTATTTGATGAGATGGTGTCATCATACCTTCCTTTCATTTTTAAAAATATGGTTTTCTTTAGATCTTTTAGTTTTCTTTGATCATGTTTATAACAGCTGTTTGAAGTATTTTTCTGCCAAGCCCAACATCTGGGGCCCCTCTTAGGTAGTTTCTATTATTCTAGTGTCTGCTTGTTTTTCTTGTGTATGGGTCAATATTTTTCTATTTCTTTGCATGTTTCTTTTTTTTCTAAAACTGCACAATTTAGATAATTTACTGTAGCAATTCTGAATGGTGATCTTCCTTCTGAGGTTTGCTGTTGCTTGCTGGTCTGTTGGTTTGTTTGTTGTTGTTTGTTGTCTGTTGACTAGCCTAGTTCAGTGAAGCCTGTTTCCCACAAAGTGTGCAGATTCTTGTTATCACTCCTCAGAGGACACAGATTTGACTACATGGTCTTCCTGAACACTGGGTATGTCTCTGGCTTTAGCCAGGCTCTCTTTCATTGTCTCTTTCCCTCATCAGTGTGCTGGGTCATGAATTGCTCCACAGTCTGATCCAATTGAATTTGGGCCCCTTTGCAAGGACAAGGTATTGCCAGCTTCTGTGTCTTACTTTGACTAGCCCCTGGGAAGTGCTAAGGAGCACAAGCTGGGGCAGATGAGGAACTTTCTGTTCAATGGCTGCACCACCTAGATTCTCCCTATGGCGTAGGAGCTATGCAAGTGTGTAACTAGGGGAAACTGGTGTCACCGCTGGCTGCTGCCACCATGAATCCTCTGCAGCCCAGACCCAGGGAGGATAGGATTGGCTGGTGTTCACATTTGCCAAAATTATCCAGAATAGGTCTTCTGCTCTAGAAAACTGGGAGAAATAGGAACTATCACTGACCTGCTGAACCCACCAGAGCAGCTTCCTTCAACACAGATCAACAGGAAAGTGAAGCTGCTTTCTTCACCAACTTCTCTGCCTATATCTCCTGACTAGTTAGACTTTCAGTGGAGGAACAGGCGTGGCTGGCTGCCACCAGTCACTCAATATAGACTTGCTACAGGACATAGCTGTGGAAAATGGGAACTGCCAATGTTCATTGGCTGCCAAAACCACCCAGAATAGCTCTTTCACCCTAGGGAGCTGTGGGAGATGGGAACTTCTACTTGGCTGTTGAGCCAGCTGAAACAGTTCTTCTGTGAGGCAAGAGCTGTTGGAGAGGGGTGCAGTTGTAGCTTGAATGCCATGGCCCCTCATTGTTCTTATTGAATTTCTGTACATTTTGCTGAATAAATGCTTCCAAACTTGCTGTGAGCCCTTCAGTCAACCTCCAGGAGACTTTAAATGATTACCTTTGCTAATTTTGACCAGCTTAAAAGATGTTTGTCTGGGAGAGAGCTTTCCCTGAATGCCTCATACCACTATTCTAGAAGTCAGCCTCTAATTCTGTCCATTTTTGAGTTACATACATATTTGAGTTATGTTGATAGGTACTTACAAATTAATGATAGCTATATTTTCTTGTCAGGGTGTTCCTTTAAATATTATATACAATTTCACTCTTACATTGTTTTTCATTTAAGATCTATTTGGTTCAAATATAAATATTGCCATGCCACTTTATTTTGGTTATATTTTCTGTCACTTTATTTTGGCCTTTTTCATAGTTTCCATTTTTAATTTCCTCTTTAAACTCTTTTGACCTTATGGCTGTATTCATTTTTATTAAATTATTTTCCTTCTGTTTTGGAAATTATATATTTTAATTCTATTCTTTTAGATGACCTTTAAAAAAGTATACACTGTTAACCATGAATTAATTTAACATGTATCTATCCTTCTTCTAAATGCAATAAGAAACCCTAGCAGGGTCTAATCCTTCATTGAATAAGCTCATTCCTGACCTTGTTATTGTTGCTAGATATTAGAGTTCTATTTAAAAGTCTTTGTAATATTTTGATTAGTATTCTTATCTAACAGTATATGGTTAAGTTTACTATTTTTGTCAAATATTTTGGTTTCCTTTTTTTCTAATAAGTCCTTGCATTTGTTAGCAATTTTATTGCCATACTTGATAAAATTTTAGTTTTGTATGTTGATCTTTTTTCGACCACTTTATATTGTGTTTACATATGCATAAGTCCTGGAATGAAATGTATACATTTTCAAAGTTGAATTGACTTCAAATGATTTAAAAAGTTCTAAAAGATTGTCTGTCTCTGTTTAAGTATTGAAATTATAATATATGGGATGGAAATCTGGAAAGAACCACAGAAAATTTTCTTCCTAAAGAAGTACTCCTTATAGCTCATGACTTTTATGACCTGAACTTTAGCTTGTCAATTTTTATTAAAATGTATAATTGTAGAAGGTTTTTGGTATCTACTCACCAAAAGAGGATTCCCTAGATGTTTTAATTAAATCTAACAGGTGTATGTGCAAGTTTGAATACAATATGTTTTCTACATCAGATATCTGAAAGGAAAGGTCCTCATTTTACCTGCAAAATAGAACGGTTTATCTTAGTTTATCATACAAGTATTCTGAATATCTTTAAATCTTGAAAATTCTGTAAGTTTTTTCCTTTAAACACAGCACAGGGAACTCTGCTCAATATTATGTAACAACCTCAATGGGAAAAGAATTTGAAAAAGAATAGATACATGTATATGTATAACCTGAAACTAACACAACATTATTAATCAACTATACTCCAATATAAAATAAAAAGTTAAAAAACAAAACAAAAACAATACATATAAAAATTTTCTCCATTCTCCTCTTTTGAGACTCCTGTTGTATGTATGTAAACTCCCAATATACGAGAGTTTCTTAATCTACATTTCTCATTTTATAAATAGCTTTTTTCGCTCTTTTTCACTCTGTGCTAAAATTGGCTGAAATAGTCAGTCTTCAACTCTAGTTTTGAGTTTATCCTTTATATTGATTTTTAAATTTTCAAATGCTGTGCTTTTTATTTCTAAGAGTTATAGTATGCTTTTCTTTCCAACTCCATTTCATTTCTTCCTGGTTTTGTTTTAAAATGTCTTCTTTTTTAATAGTTATTATTAAATTATTTATCTACTTTAATTTCCTAAAATAATTATTTTAATTTACTAAAATAATTTAATATAGTTCAATAATTATATTAAAAGCTTTGTCAAACTATCATAAATTTATTTCATCAGAGTGAATTAATTACTCAACTTTTTATTCTCTTTCATGTCCTTATTAAGATTACATGTGCTTGTAGGCTCTACATACATTTTAGACTTTTGTGTTGCAGTCATTTTAAGTGGAATATCTTTTTGGTTTTTCTTAGTGTATTTAACTATCACCACAATAATGTTCAGATTCCCAAATCTCAGTGCTTTAAAACAACAATCATTTATTCTCGCTCATGGATTTATAGGTCGTCAGTGGGGGGCTTGGATCTAAGAAGTGTTTGGCTGGGCTTGGCTTCATGTCTGATTTGCATTTCTTTTATCTTCATGTTTTCATAGTCGTGAAGGGAACTCAAGGAGGGTAGCCCAACCTTACGTGCACAATTCACGCTTCTGCTTATATCACATCTGCTGATATCCCCTTGATCTAAGAATATCACATAAATCAAGCCCAAAATAGTGAGGTGAGGAAATCTCCTTCTTACATGGTAGGAGGGAGGGAGTAAATATTTTTGAAGAATAATGTACCAGTTCATTTTGTTCTTGATTTTGTTTCTCTTTTCCTCTGGCTCTGGTATTTTGTGATGGCTTCTGCCTGATGTGCTGGGCCCCTGTTCTACACTCAAGTTTTAAAATGGCATTTGGGGACTCCTGCACCAAGTAATTAGGTAATAATATCAGTAGATCCAGTCAGTTAGCCAGTAAATTGTTTGAATCAGTTTCTCATCCTGAGGCTCTGTCTCTCCCTGCCTCCCTAAGCCCAAAGCTTCCTCTAAAACTAGACCCCAAGCAGTAAGTCAGCAATTTTTCAGCATCCTTTAGTAAGCAGGAGCATATCCCAGCCTCCAGACTCTACTTACTGTGGCACATTTTGTCTCTAATAAACTTTCAGATACTACTGTCTACATCTGTCCTGAAGACCAGAAGGCCCAAATTTTACCCTAACTCACCACCTTACGTAGCTGTTCTATTTCATATGCATACAGTGAATTTTCTATAATATTTGAGACAAGCTATGTCTTTCTGCTTATATCTTCAATATTTCATTTCGTATTACTGCGTGTCTAAAGAATAGAGGAGGGGGATTGTATTTAAGATGAACTACTATGTCATCCTCATTGAAACTCTCCAACTCTTAAAAAATCCTAATCTTACCTGATTTACCACTCCCGAAGACAGAGAGGCTCAGTCTAAATGGCATGCTAACTAATTAGGGAGAATATGACACCAAGAGAGCCAAATGTTGGTGCAGGGGCAAATCTGAGAAGTTTATAATGTTCCCATGTGATTTGCCTTCATTCACAGTATAATGACAAAGTTCTTAGCAGGCTTACTCTCCTATTCTTGGTTGAAAAATATATGCTAGAGCCTAAAACAATATTTCTCAAAAAGTAGTCTTAAATAAAATTTAGAATTCTGTGGTGGCTTAATTTTAATTATAAAAATTAATATAAGCTTACTCTGAATTATTCAAACACTGGTGTTGTAATTAAGTACCAGGTGATGCAATGTCACTGCCTATGTTTGCATCTGTGTATAGAGTTGTATGCATGTGCCAAAGGAAGGCCAAATAAAGCTGAAACATAGTGTATGAACTAAATTTTCAAAGTAATTTGAATAGAAGTTGCAGAGGAATTAAGGCATCACACATCATATGGTTTTATTGACAAGTCAAAGTCAAAAGGACCTGTGCATAGGAGAACTAATCCTGTTCTTGTAATTACCAATAGTTCATTAGCAGTCGGAATAAGAATTTCTGTCTCTTATTTTAGCAATAAGAGAACTGGAAATTCATCTAAATTCATTTTTAATAATACCAAAAAGATAACAAAACCATATTTTAACATGAACAAGAATGCTTTACTATGTTATTAAGTGACACATCATTAAAACTACTATTCAAAAATCGTTCAAAGATGGATTTGGTAAGAAAGAGGTCTAATTGTGCTAAATTATTAAACAAAAGTTTAACATTATTAATGTCACCCTGTCGAACATGTTTATTCAAGTAGTAATTCTCTGAATTAGAGTGATTGTAGCCAAGATTTAAAAAAAAAATTTAAAAACATAGATTAAGAGTTTTCAGTCAAATACCAGGCTGAGAAGATACAAAAAGCCTCCTTCACCTCACATCAAACACATAGACATACTACTTAAAATATTTGAAAAGTTATGAAAAACTTATAGCTAAGTTTGAAAGCAAGAAAGGGAAAATCTTCAGGTGATAGAAATGAAGAAAATCTATAGTCATAGTGGACCTGGATTTGATGTACTGCAATGCACAGGAAAATACAGAACAGGTAAATCCTTTAACAGTTGGAATCTTAATGCCTCTGAAGGGAGGGGTTCCTAGGCCACAGACTCTGAGCATTTTGGATAGGTGGCACTGGGCTCACTGCATTGTTCTAGGAGGTAGAAACATGCTGCCATTGGTTGAAAAGTGATTAGAAAATCTCTACCCAAAAGACCAGAATCATATCCTCAAGCAAAATGCTTGTGCCAGGACATAGGGAGAAATAGAACAATCGATAAAACTCTGAAATTACACTGCCCAATAGCTCAGGTTCTGAACATACACTGTCAACTTCAAATAATTGATAGCTATAGAATATTCCACCCCAAAACATACTCTTTTCAAGTGTGCATGGGACATGTTTCAAGATAAACAATATTCTAGGGAATTCCCTGGTGGTCCAGTGGTTACGTCTTGGCGCTTCCACTGCCGGGGCCTGGGTTCAGTTCCTGCTTGGGGAACTAAGATCCTGTAAGCCGAGCAGCGTGGCCAGCAGCAACAACAAAAAAAGATAAACAATATTCTAGGTCATAAAACGAGTCTCGGTAAATATAAAAGGATTTAAAATATACAAAGTGTATTTTCTGACCACAATGGATGAAATCAGAAATAGATAACAGAAATATACAGAGAGAATTCTCAAATATTTGGAAACTAAATAACTCACTTTTAAATAATCAATAAGGACAAGAAGAAATCAAAGTGAGAAATAAGTATTTTGAACTAAATGAAAATATAAAGACATATCAAAATTGTAGGAGGATGTTATAAATAGTACTGAGATAAAATAGTTCTCAAACTAAATATCTTAGCTTCGACTAAGAAATTAAGGGGGAAAATGAAACCAACAGTAAACAAAAGACAGGAAATAGTAAAGATCAAAGAACAAATGATTGAAAAAGAAAACAGAAAAACAATAGAGAATGTTGATAAAACCAAAAGCTGGTTCCTTGAGATCAATAAAATTGATAAACCTTTAACCACACTGATCAGGAAAAAGAGAGAAAATACACAAATTGCCAATATCTACAATGAGATAAATGACATTGCTACAGATTCTATAGATATTCAAATGATAATAAGGGTATATTATACACAACGTCCTGCCAATAAATTTTACAACTTGGATGAAATGGACATATTCCATGAAAGACACACTACAAACCTGATTCAAGAAGAAATAGGTAGCATGAGTCATCCTATTAACGTAAATTGAATCTGTAGTTTAAAACCTTCCCATAAGGAAAACTCCAGGCCCATATAGCTTCACTGGTGAATTTTACCAAAAATCCAGAGAAGAAATTCTATTCAAACTCTTCCAGAAAAGTGAAAGAGAGAGAATATTTCTAAACTTATTTTATAAGGCCTGAATAACCCAGATACTAAAATCAGATAAAGACATTAACAAGAAAAGAAATATCCCTCTTGAACATATATGAAAATATTCTTAAGTTTAGTAAATCAAATCTAACAGTATATAAAAAGATATATTGTGACTGTATTAGTTGTCTATTTTTGCTGCATAACAAATTACCACCAATTTAGTGGCTTAAAACAACACAAATGTATTATCTCACAGTATCTGTAAGTCAGAAGGCCAGACATGGGTTAGCTGGGTCCTCTGTTCAAGATCTCATGAGGCAGACATCAAGGTGTCATCCAGGGCTGCAGTCTCATTTGAGGCTCATAGTCCTCTTTCAAGTTTATTCAGGTCAATGGCAAAATTAATTTCCTGTGGTTGTGAAACTGATGCCCCCATTTTCTTGCTAGCTATTGTCTGAGGTCACTCTCAGCTCTTAGAGGCTGCCCTAAGGTCCCCTAGCAGAATGGCCCTCTCACAACATGGCAACTCATTTCTTCAAAGCCAACATTGGAATCTCTCTAGGCAGCTACAACGATGTTCTATAATAATCTAACATAATCTAGGGAGTGACTATCTTACATCCTATTCACAGTCCCATCAATTTTTAAGGGGACACTGTGTACACAAAGAGATGGAGAATCTCCGGGATTGTCTTAGAATTCTGCCTATCAAAATGAACCAGTTGGGTTTATCTCAGAATTAGAAGATGAGTTCAATATTTGAAAACCAATCTAATTCACTACAAAAACATAATTTAAAAAAAAGGACATATGATCATCTCAATAGATATGAAAAAAAATTTGACCAAATCCATCAGTCATTCTTGATTTTTTTTTAAATTTCAGAAAACTTGGTGTAGAGGAAACTTTTTCAATTTGACAAAGGGCACTTCTACAGCTAACATTATAATTAATGGTGAAAAACTGAATGCTTTCCCTTTAAGTTCAGGTGACAAACAAAGATGTCTTCTGTCACACTTCTATTTAGTATTTTACTAGAAATTCTTGCCATTTCAATAAGGTTTTCAAAATAAATAAAAGACATATAGATTGAAAAGGAAGACTTAAATCTATTTTCAGATGAAATGATTGTATAAAAGACTAAAATATCTTTTTCAAAAGCTATTACAAGTAATAAATTTGCCTTGCAAAGTTTCAGGGCATATAATCAATTATAACAGCTAATTATGTTTCTATATACTAACAACAAATACTTTAAAATTGAAAAAAAATACCATTTATAGAGTATTATCAAAAATCTCAAATACTTAGCAATGTGCCTGACAAAATATGTATACTATCTGTATACTGAAAACTACAAAATACTGCTGAGAGAAAGAAAAGAAGACAAAATGAGGGGAGCCACATGTTAGGCAAATGGATTGGAAGGCTCAATATCATTTAAATGTCAGTTCTTTCCAAGCTGGTCATGATTCAATGCAATCCCAGTCAAAATCCCAGCAGCCATTTTGAGAAAATTGACAAATTCATTCTCAAGTTCACGTGGAAAAATCAAAGACCTCTATCTAATAGCTAAAACAACTTTTAAAAAGAAAAGCAGAACTGGAGGATTAACACTACCTGATTTCAAGACATGTTATAATGTTATGCCAATCAAGAAAATAAAGGGATATAAATATATGTATATATATGTATATGTGTGTATATACATCTCAGTGTGTGTGTATGTGTGTGTATATATATATATATATATATATATATATATATATATATATATACACACACACATATATACACTAATTTTTGACTAATGTTCGAAAGCAATTTAGTTGAGAGGGGATAGTCTTCTCAGTAAATTGTGGTACTGAAACAATTTTATATCCATCCATACACACACACACACACAAATTTCACACCATAAAATATCAACTGTAAATAGATCATAAACCTAAATGTAAAACTATGAAATTTCTAGAAGAAAACATAAAGGAAAACGTTTATGTGCTTGGGTTAGGCAAAGCTTTCTTAGAGAGGTCATAAAAATATGATCTATAAAAGAAAATTGATAAATTGGGCTTCTTCAAAATTAAAAATTTCTGCCCTTTGAAAGACATTGTACAGGGTAGGAAAAGACAAGTCACAGACCTGGAGAAAACACTTGGAAATCATCTATCTGTTAAAGGACTTGTATCCAGAATATATGAAGAATTCTCAAAACTGAATAAGAAACAACCCAATACAAATAAATGGACAACCGTTTTGAATAAACACTTTATCAAAGATATATGGATGGCAAATAAGTGCATAAAAATGTACTCAGCATCATTTTCATTGTGTAAATTCAAATGACACAATGAGATACCCCTATACAGTTATTAGAATGGCTAAAATTTAAAAGACTGAGTATACATAGTGTTGCTGACCATGTGGAGCAACTGGAACTCTCCTGCAACGCTGGTGGGAATGAAAAATCATATAACCACCCTAGAATGCAATTTGGCAATTTAAGTTTAAGCACACACATACCAAATGATCTAGCCATTCTTATCCTAGGTATTTACCTAAGACAAATAAAATCATATATCCATTAAAAGACTTGCACATGAATACTTATAACAGTTGTATTTGTAATAGGTAGAAACTGAACAACTCAAATGTCTTTCAGGTGAATGGGTAAACAAATTGTGGTACAATCATACATTGGAACACTACTTAGCAATAAATAAGAGTGGACTACTGATACAAGAAACATTGATGGATCTCAAAATAAATATGCTGAGTGAAAGAAGCCAGACACACACATCCCCTGTGAAAAAGAGTATATAAAGTGTGATTCCATTTACACAAAATTATAAAAAGTGCAAACAAATCTGTACAGAAAGAAAATAGAGCAGTGGTTGCCTGTGTACTCAGGGGCAGGTAGAAGTGTGATGATATGCTGATTGTCTTGATTGTGGTGATAGCTTCCTCTGTGTG
Source organism: Balaenoptera borealis (assembly GCF_965194805.1). Lineage (NCBI taxonomy): Eukaryota > Metazoa > Chordata > Mammalia > Artiodactyla > Balaenopteridae > Balaenoptera > Balaenoptera borealis. The sequence continues at coordinate 71,278,652 of NC_138866.1, read as the reverse complement.
TGTGTGTGTGTGTGTGTGTGTGTTTGTATGTCAAAACTTACTAAACTGTACACTCTAAATATGTTCTGTTTATTGTGTGTCAATTATACCTTGCTAAGATATGTACAGCAAAAATCTTTAAAGTAATTAAAGCAGTACTAAAGTATCTCTTTTGCTGTCCTTTCCCCATGAAAATGCATTGGACTCAAATTGTTATACATGTGGAGAGTTCACCAAAATCTTCAAGAAAGAGATAACACTTCCTTAAAAATTTCTATACAATAGGATAAGAAAGAAATCTACCAAAATTATTCATGAGGCTAATACATCTTTGATATGAAAACCAGAGAAGGAAGAACTGTACAGGGATAGAAAATAAAAGGCCAACTTCATTTAGGAGTATAGGCGCAAAATTCCAAATAAATTATTATCAAAGTAACTCTAGTAAGAGATTGAAAAATGAATAATTTTATATCGTGGTCAACACGGCAATATATTGAAAAAGAAAAACCATATCATTGACATTAAATAAAATTCCATCTTCTCTCAAATATATCTGTATGTAAATGCACCTACATGCACATATGCATAGATACATAGATACATACATCATGCAAACATACGTACATACATATACTTTACAACCTAAAAACGGCAAGACACATCCTTAACCTGTTAAAATACTTTCATCAAAACTTTAAAGCAAACTTTGTACACACTGATGGAGCATTAGAAGAATTCCATTAAAGTTGGGTACAAGGCAACTATGTCCGTTTCCACTATTAATAGTCAAGAAACTGATGAAATTAAAACTACACACTAAGGTAATATTTCTGCTTAAGTATAATATCACTGCCTTATAGTCAATATGAAAAAAAAAATGTCCACTTCTTTTAATGAATGTTGTTAAGCTTATTTCTGTTTTGAACAATTTGTAAATTTTTGTTCTTGTATCTTTATGTGTTATGTATATAAATATATTTGCATATATTTCATTAATAATTATAAAAACCTAACTCTGAGGATAAACAATTTTTCTCCTTAAAAAAATAGTTAGTATATTAATTAAGACTAAAAAACACCATTCTAGAGGGATCATCTATAGTGATATTCCCTAGGCTCCTGCCTTTTTCATGTTCTGTTCAATATTTGTATCAATATTTAATATTCAATGAATAATTTAGACAAAGACATGGAAATCATGTTGATTACATTTATATATATTCTAAAGTTGGTAGGGAGAGCTAATGCTGAAAGAAGTAATGAGAATTTTTAAAAATCTCTTTTAGCTAGAATACTGAGTTTAAATCTCAGTGAAAACAACCAATGTAATTTAAAACTCCTGTGTAAGTGTTTAAAAAATAACCATTTTGTTAAAATAATCTAAAAAAATATAATACCTGGATTGAAAGCAGTTCATATGCAAAGGCTTTTAAATGAGCTGAACATATGCTCCATAATGTCCAATGAGAGTCTAGGGTTGATAGGGACCTAGAAACCATATCACAAATAACAGCTGATCATGTCTTAAGCTGGGCAAGAAAAACCATTGTAGGGGATATGCTAGTTCATGTCATATATTTGAAGAACCCTCTTTGGAAGCCTCTAGGTGGACACAAAGCACCGAGCTGATCTCCCTGTGCTATGTGGCTGCTTCCCACTAGCTATCTATTTTACATTTGGTAGTGTATATAAGTCCATACCACTCTCTCACTTCGTCCCAGCTTACCCTCCTTCTCCCCGTGTCCTCAAGTCCATTCTCTACGTCTGCGTCTTTATTCCTGTCCTGCCCCTAGGTTCTTCAGAACCATTTTTTTTTTTTTTTTTAGATTCCATATATATGTGTTAGCGTACCGTATTTGTTTTTCTCTTTCTGACTTACTTTACTCTGTATGACAGTCTCTAGGTCCATCCACCTCACTACAAATAACTCAATTCCGTTTCTTTTTATGGCTGAGTAATATTCCATTGTATATATGTGCCACATCTTCTTTATCCATTCTTCTGCCGATGGACACTTAGGGTGGGAAGCAGATTTTTAAAAACAGTATTATATATATTATTCACAACAATATATCATTGACTCATATGTCTTGAGGCTAGAGGAAATCATACTGCACTTCATGCATGTCAACCAATGATTTGGTCCTGTTTTTCTATGCTCTATCAGAATGTGTCACAGATAGAAAGTAGATCTGCTGTTTTGACTGAATTGAAATATCTGTTCATTTTCACCGCTTATAATTCAGCAGCTATAATGAGACAATCCACCCCATATTGGAAAACTTCTATGAGAGAGCTGTTCTTATTAAAGAGGAGGAAAGTCCCTCAATATCAGTCAGTTAATCCAGATAATCAAATTAAGAAATAGGATCTCATTAGTGCCTGATTTTGTGACTAGACAGTTTCGTTCACATGGTTAAACTGCTCATGGGATAATCTGTGAGAAAATTCCCCAGACAGCTAACCAAGGAATTCTGTTCCCTTACCCTACACTAGGCTGAGGAAGGAAAGACCACTGGGAAGACCAGAGATTTGAAAAAGAAGTGTTTAGGGTTTAACGCTGCCAAATTCAATGGAAATTTTGTAGCAGGGAAAAAAAATGTCACAAATTGCATAATTTTGTCAACTAGTCTCATGGTCGATGTCAATCAAAAGAAAGAAAGAAGATATATTAGGGATGGAGGGGGCGGAGGAATGTTCTCTAATTGTCTCATTCTCATGATTTTCAAGAGCAGAATACAGTACTCCCTTCCTAACAAACAAACCTCACAGCTCTTGGCATGATGTTGTCTCAGATTACTTAGTAAGTAAAGAAGTCCAGGGCCTGCACTTAGCATCCTGTGGCCAGTAAATACAGTCATTTCAGTGTTCTATTTTCCTGGTAATGCAAGGTGGCTAAGGAGAAAGAATGTCATGCCTAGAACAAGCAACTACCACCCTTAATTCCCATCCCATTAGATGCATAATGATGTTTATTATGCTACTTTTATGATCTTACAAGCTTTATTGTTCCCATCTCATCATATAAAATTGAGGCAATGTACTGTACTTACATTTTGTTTACCTCATTTTTCTCGTTAGATATTATAAATGTTCCTGTTTGGATAATAACTAGATTCTGAGGCCTGTTAGGTGATTTTGCCCTTTTCTGGGACCTGATTGGAAGATGGGGGATGAAAGAAGACTGATTTGGTAAAGAGAAGAATGCACGTGATATATAGAAAGAAGAGGTGAGATGGAGGTGGGGCAGAAGTTCTTCCTATTAAAAAATATATATATTCTTTCCTTGGGCTTGTCTTTACTATCCAGCATTCTATGCACAGAAACTATTCAAAATATAAAATCTCTTCAAAGCCCCAGTCTCCATAGCCCAAGTGACTCTTTAAAGTATAAAAAATAAGGTAGTTCTAGAAAAAAGTTAAAGACTTTAATGGAGAAAAAAATACTCTATTTTGCAAAGCATGAGGTAGAGTATAGATGGACTGAGTAAAAATGTAATAAATCTACGTAATTTGTTCTGCCCTTGGAAGAATCACCCGCTATTGAAAGAAGAAGCTATTAAGTCCCTAAACCCAGAGAGTCTGCGCCATTTTTCATCAAAAGCAAACATACAGAAAGGACAAAGGAGTATGCGTACACCAAGAGCTACACCATTTGTTCCTTGTTAATTGTATTGCTGATTCCATCAGCATCATTAGGTACCTTCAAATGTGACATTGAACCTGTTTTGGTCTCACAAACGACTAAAAGGAAAATCAAGAGAGTGAAAGCTTGGGGAGAAGTAGACTGGCTGTGTTAAGCTGAAGAGAGACAATGATAATGAAACTGCAGCTCCAAGATGACCATTAACTATTTTTTAAATAATGCAGGTCATTGGAGACACTTTTCCTAGCCCTAGCAAGTGGCTGTGGCTAACTTCTGTCCACTCTTCAGTAACTCTGTGGAGGGAAGCCCTTAAGAAAAGGTGCCACGGCTTTTAGCATCTTATGTACCATACAGACCCTAACATCATACCACTACTTAACCAGGATCATTCTGCTCCAAACAAAACACATTCCTAGAGGTTGCGTGTACATTTGCTTTTGGAAAAGTAGCTGTGTTTTAAATAGCATAGAGAACTTGTTTTTGTTATTTTTAATGGGATGAATCTTCGGATAATGAAGTTAACTTTCTCATATTCATATGTTTATTATTTTTGTTTTGCATAGAATTTTTTAAGCCAATATTTGTTTTTTAGAATTTTATCTATGGAAAAATATGGCAGCTGGCAGCAAAGGAATGAGGAGATAGGGGTCCTAATTCTACGGCTTTCACCAACTATCAATACATTTGACTACTCATCTTACCTGTTGTGTTTCAGTTTCCTAACTGTCAAATTATCATAAAGTCTCTTTCAGCTCCATAATTCGAACATTTGTAGTGCCGAGAAGAACAAAATTAAAAAGAAATCTCTAAGCTCTACCGAACTGCCATATGCAGTCATGCGGTCTTTTTCAATTAGGGGACACCATTCACTTTGGAGACAATTTACAGCAGAGGAAGCTTAAGTGTCTTAGGGCAGGATATCTTTTCCTCAGTTGCCATATGGGCTTCCAGTGATTTGTCAATTCCTTAGTTCTTCGCTGCTAAGAAACCACACAAAAAATTTCAAGTATACAATGCCCACCATTTCACAGAAGACTAACCTTGAAAAAGATAATTTGGGGATTCAGAATTCAATTGCATATGACATGTCTTCTATTTCATTGGGAGAGTTTACAGTGCATGGATCATGAAGACTGGATAATATTATTAGTGATCAGTGCCAGCTGAACACTCAAGACTTTCTCCAAAATGTTCTGGTGTTCAGGAGACCACTGAGGTTCCTTTACTACCCTAACAAGAGTGAAAAGTTTCCCCTAAAAATGATTAGAATTTTTTATTTCCTGCCAGCCGAGTATGTGGGGACTCAGAGCATATTAACTGACTCACAAAATAAATGAACGGGATAGTTCTTTTCACTGCATTTTGTGGAGTAAAAATCATACCTGCTAAATATATGAATAGTTCATAATAACACATGGACACTTTCATTTCTGTGAACATTCTTTGATCACTGAGACCCCTAAATAACAGAGTATGGGGCAACATGTACCAAAATCTCTTTATGATGGAGACCTTCCGTTCCCTTTGAGGTCATCACCTACCAATGAGAGGAAGTAAGATTAAGTTCATTGAAAAGTTGGTTGGTCCCATGAAGAAGTAGAGAAAGGAAGTTTGTGCTGTCTGGGTGCCTCACAACTTCCACAGAACTTGTTTTTAAATGTCTGTTATGTGAATAAAGTCAAGTTCATTAAGATGTCATCTAATGATGCATAAATCATAAACAGAAAGAGTACAGAAAAATATCCCTTTCTGTGTCCTCTGTTCCCCCATCTTAGAGGCCAAGCTTTGCCCTTGAATGAGCCCAACACCTCATATCTAAATGACTCACTGTCAGATGCTAGCTCTAAGTCTATTAGATTATCATCATGTCATCTTTGTTTTTGGCAGTGTTTGAAAGCACCTCTAGCAGCTTTATTTGAACACTATTTTCATACCTAAAAGTTTGAGTCTGTAAAACAAACACACAAACATTTATAGACATCTTTATGTCACTTCAAATTGTTGTGATTAGTGTACACACTTTGAATATTATTACTTAAACAACCTCCAGCTGATGTTTAGAAAGTAACACTTTAGAACAAGGCATTCTCCAAATGTTCTATTAAGGATGCTTGTTTATTTATATCAGTGTATAGAAAAGTACAGCTGTACAAAACATAAATCAATGTCAAAAGTAAAAGGCATTAAAATTCATAAGGTTCATTTTTCCGACATCCAGAGCAAACTGTAGCTAAGAGTTTGTCACAGGCTTAACATCAGCAATAAAATTATATAACTGCTGATGTCACATTCTTTGAGGTACACTCAAAGGCATCTAAAATTTTATAGCTTAGTTTGGCTTATTTTAAAAATGAACATATATTACTCTTAATTTTGTTTCTAATGATACCTAGAAGACCTGAATATAAAAACAGCATCAGAAGGGAAATAACTCACCAGTCCAACATGAAAAAATATGTATATAAGCTCTCATTTTGCTACTGATCAGGAAACCACAGGAATTAGTGCTGGTTTAACGCCTATTAAGGGAAACAGTGTTTTCTACAGCAGAATGAAGAAGGGTTATTGCTAAATAAGAAAGAACTAAAAACAAGTCATGCAGATACTAATATTCATTCACAGGTAATTTTCTGCTTTGGCTTTCACATTTTTAAAGTTCTGGTGCCATTTGCCTGGAGTGATTTATGAGATTTTTATTCCTACTTAAATATTCACCTGTTGGGAAGATATACATTTGTCATATTAGTATCTGGAAATCTTATTTTCTATCATATTCCAATTTCCTTGAAGGCAAGGGCCATATGGCCACATCAGCATGTCCTCAAGAATCTGGGATAAACTCATCTGCTGTTTTTTCTGAGCTGGTGAAATGGTGACACTGAGATCCATTACTGTGAGAGTAGAGGTTGAGGTGAAACAGCCCATTTTTCTGAAAGTCCCCAAAGGAGTAATAGCTGCCTTTGCTTATTCAGTCCTGACTTACTATGGGCCTGACACTGTTCTAAGCAAGTTACTCATGGAAATTCATTTAACTGCCTCAGCAGTTCTATGAGTTAGGGACTGTGAAGGTCCCCCTTTTACAGGAGAGGAAACTTCAGCACAGGAAGTTGTGAAATTTTGCTGGTGCCACAAATCTGAGGTGTGGTATAGCTAGGGTTCAAGCAGACAGTGTGGTTCAAGAGTTTGTTCTTTTAAGCACCACTTCATACCACCTCTTTCAGAGATTCATAAGTGCACAATAATGCTGCAGGAGGGTGGTATTTCAATCCCTAAGAAAAATGTAGCCTGTAATCTATTAAAAGGTCTTTGTACTGTAAATAACTTCAGAATTGTTCTTCCTTTGGAGGATGCATATATACCCACTTCCACTTCTCCTGGGACTTTTAGTAGTTTATGAGACAGTTTATGCAAACACATACATATACACTCTTGGAAAACTATATTTCTGTGGTAAAAAATTAGGTTATATGTATGAAATCACCACTGCCATACAGGGAACCTGAATTCAAGTGCCTTTCTTAAGAACATAAGAGAGAAAATAGAGTTTTGGAAGAGAGGGAGAAGATTCACCCACAGTCATTACATAATTAGCCAAAGCTAATTTCGGTTGTTTTTCATTTACTATGTACCACTCACAAGATCCGTGTCTGCGTTTATTAATGTGACCAACATGCCCCATTTCGTATTCTCCTTTGCTCACATCTTCAAGGAAACGCAAGGGGGAGAGCCTGCACAAAGCACAATTCCCAAGCCCTAAGGTGTGTCCTCTGGCTACGTATTGCGCGAGAGATGGATGTGAAGGTAACTCAGCTGCGCCAGGACCGGCTGCAGGAGCAGTTGCTCATTGGAGCATCAGAGACACGGCGTGTGGAATGCAGCCTGGTCTGACTGAGAACAGCCCTGTGAATACAAATGTGTTCAAAATGGCTGACTCTGTACAAGAGTAAATAAGAACATTTCCAGCTTTTCCTTTAGTCACAAGATCAGGAGGTCTCGTCACCCCAGATAGAGTAGAGAATTGAGGTAGTTTTCCAGCTGAGAGAGGCAAAGTAGGGAGATGGAGGAAGGTGACTTTAGCAGCAAGGACTTTGCCTTTTAATGTTCTTTTTAAAAGAATAGAGCTCAGATTGAACTAATCCCCCGCTTGAATGTATGCCTTAGGAAATAATTTTTATTAATAGCTGAATATTTTTACTTTCATCCCCATGCACCCAAATATTGGGTTTATGATATTTAGTTGCATGCATATATCACTGTGTCAAAGAAAAGGGGGGAAATCTAGCCTTAATAAAAAATGATTTATTAACTTCTGCACATCCTATAAATTTAATATGCTACGCGTTCTTGCTCTCACCGCAGATTTCTTTTAGAAGCATAAGTCTGGATACGAGCTCATAATATTTCTAAATAATGTATTGGTAAATACTAACAAAATAAAACATCTCTGAGGCACATAATCCACAGACACACAATTGAGGGAACTACATGTCAGTTAGCTGTGCTATTTATTTTGCATCCCTTTTACTTTCAGCCAGTTCATCACTTTCCTCAAGAGAAATAGCTGAAGCTGGTTTATATTGCTCCATAACATTAAGCATCGATGTATTCATTTTCTGAACATAAAATAAAACAACAACGATTTTTTTTGTCATTCTCCTTCTAAATCATACTCCCTGTTCTTAGAAGCTTTTTTTTTTTTTTTTGGTTAAGCCACAAACTAATTTTAGGTTTTTTGGTTCATAATCATTACAAAGTGTGATCCCTGTGTAAATATAATTTTTCTTCTCCATAATTGCGCATAAAATTTATCCTACTTGGAAACTGCAGAGAGTAAAAGAATCACTATAAATCCTGGCCTCAGGGAATCTATGCTTCCTACAAGATTTAAAGTAGAATTATTCAGAGGCCATGTTACTCAAACAAGACCCAACCATTTTTTGTTGTTAGTGCCTTTCCTTTTCTTTTCTGCAGAATATTACCTAAAGGTAGCTCTAAGCACTAAGGGATTGAGGTTTCTATTTAGTCTACAAGAGAACTAACAGATTTTTTTCTACCTGTAGGTATCAACTTGGGATTTCAGTTAGCTAAGCAGCTTTGGACCTAGAATAAAACACTTAAGGGACCAGGGAAAATGTAGGTAGCAAAAAACCTGCAGACTGTGGCCTTTATTTATTTATTTATTTACTTTCTTATTTGTTTACAAAATATACTTTATTTTTTTAGTTTTAGATTTACAAAAAATTTAAAAAGTGGTACAAAGAATTCCCATATGCCCCCCCAACCAACTTTCCCCCATGCGTCTCTTATACATGAATGTAATAAAAACTATGCATTATTATATTTCTCTTTTCCTATTGTGCCTACATGTGCCTTTTCCTACTGTACCCCAATAATTATTGTAGATAGAGAAATAGATAGTTAATATTATAAATTGGGGAGTGGAAATCTGTAGTATTGCCCTAGTAACACCATCTTAACTTGGTTTAAGAGGTAAAGAAAGCCTTTGAGTGACATAATCCAAGGAAAGCTGAAAGCTGACCAACCTCTGGTATAATCTGACCCTCTGGGGAGGACTACCAGGTGGGCAAATGATGGCATCTTGGCTGTGAAACCAACGCTAAATCTGGAACTTTTTCTAAGGGTCACGGACAGCGGAGCATGGTGGAAAGAGTTGCTTAATGTTGTCAAATGTTTAAACCTCTGATCTTTGAAGTAAAACGTTGGGCTAAATAACCTTAAAGTTTCCTCTCAGCCATAGTAATGTATGAGGCAGAGGTGAAAAAAAGAAAAAGTGTTTTAAATGAAAGAAAAAAAAATTCTTATCAATCTGGATCCCTTGTCTTATGTATCATCAGGACAAAGACTGAAAATAAAGAATTTGTTTTCAGCCATGTTTATTCCAAGATGTTAATAAATGGAGACGTTTGAAGTGTCTTTGAAGGCTTTTCAAAAAATGCCATGGATTATATGCAGATGACATAATTAAAAATTTTTTGTTTTAAACTTTTCTTCCACCTTACCAAAGACAGTAACATTAGCCTGAAGGTGTTCTATTTCTCCCTCGCCATTTCTCTACCTTCTTTTCTTATTTGTCTAATAAACAATTCTGAAACTTTGTTTCTTGTCTCCCAAGACTCTGACTATGCAGCAGGGAACACTAGAAAAAGACTTAACTGACTAACTTAAAGTTACCCTGAGGATGTTTGTCCACTTTTCTTTTATTTTGTCCTTAGATTGGCTTTAGGAATCTGTAGTCTACGCTTCCACAATATAGTCAGGGGCAGCAGAGGTACTGTACGTATGATTTGTACTTGTACGTATTTCCCAATTCCATCTGTTTTTTAATATATTCTCTTGATAAAATTTTATCCCTTCTTTCCAGTCAGGCTTTTGCCTGATTTGATAGATAGTCCCTCTGGCTCATGTTGAAATTGAAATGTATGATATCTTATTGTTTGTCTATATACCCAGATGTCCAGACACTGAATTTACTTTTATAAATGAAATATTGAAAACAAACATAAAGCTATGGAGATGCAGTTGCAAGAGACAGGAGCAACATTACTATATCAGGAATGGTCAACATAAGCCTGGAAGCTTCTATATCTCAGGCGGCAGATCTGTGGGCTTCCCTGAACATATCTCTAGCAACATTTTTCTCCTCGCGTGAACACTTCACACGCTCGAGGCACCAAACCATCACTATCATAAAGTAGCACAGCAGTGTTACATAGATGAAAAAATATAGACCGGGCTAGATCTGGATTTAATTCAGGCTCTGCCATTTATAAGATTCTTGATTTTAGTAAGTCATGTAAACTATGAACCTCACGTTTCTTGCCTGAATTTAATGCTTCCATCATGGAAACATGGTAAAAATGAAACCAAACAACCCACTGTAGAGACTGAAGAAGTAGGCAATATCACAGGCCCTCGGGCTACAGTAATGAACCGGAAAGATGTTGTTCCCACCCTCATGGGTTTTGCAGTCCGGTGGGGAGGCATAGCAGCCCATAAACGAACAATAAGAATACACTTGACTGATAGGTGGGGACATACACGAGGGACAAGTAAACCAGACCTGAATGATTATGAAGCTTTGCTGAATGAAGACAGTGACATCTAAGCTGTTAATTAAAAGCTGGGTAAGGAATACCCATGTATGTACAAAGAACCTAGAACTGGCCTAATGCATTACAGGAGTTCAGTGAATCTCATTTCTCTTCCCCATCTCTTCTATGTCCCCTGAACCCTTCCAAACAGATCCTACATAATGAGTTTCATACACTGATTTAAAAAATATTTACTGAGCACCTGGCAAATGCCAGACTTAATGCTAGTGACTAGAGGCACGTCCATGAGAAAGGGAGAGACTCTGCCCTTCAGCAGTTTACTCTCTGATGGAATCATTCTAATACAATACAAACCCAAGAGACCATCACACAAATTCGTCTCTAGACGAAATAAGTTTCAGCTAATGGACTCTTCAGAAAAAACCTGAAGAGACCCAAAATTTAGAGAGCCACTCCAGGAACCATGGACACTGGAACATTTGGCTTAAAGCACCAACAACATAAGTTTTGATCTGTGCCTTTAGATTACTTTTTTTAATCAAAAAAAAGGAAAAAAAAAAAAGTCAGAAGACTTAGAAATGACAGTGCCCTAGACTTCCTTACTCTCTTAGAAAACATGAGTAAAATTCAGCTATTGCTTAGAACCAGACCCATTCCAGGGAGAGAGAAAGTAAAATAACAAAACCTGGCGGGGGGTGGGGGGGGTGATTCTTTTTTTTTTTTTTTCATTGTAGAGTCTTTCACTTTATACAGAAACGGCCATAAAGTGAAAGATTCTGCTTTTTCTTTTCGAAGAATACCTATTCTGATTTCCGAGGCATAGTAATTTGCTGCAGTTCACTGCAGAAGCTAATTCTTATTTTTTGGAATTAATTGAGCTGAAAGCTGGACTCCTGACAGCCCATGCCTTCAGTGGCCAGCACAGAAGCTGAGGACAGACGGCCGTTTCAACTTTACCAGCCTGACATCCTGCATAATCAATGCACATCAGCCACTAAGACTGGCTGCCCGTGCTCGTGCCCATTCGCAAGCTGGCTGAGCGCCCACTCACAAACTGGGATGCCAGTTCCACTAGGGCACACAAGTGTCAAACAAAAAATCACTGCAAACCAGAAGCCCGCTCCATTTTGCAAGAGCCGTCATTTTGTTAGGCAAAAGAAAGAAAAAGAAAATGGTTAAGGTGGTTAATCCCATATTGCTGACAAGTGGCTATTTACATCCCATCATAGTTTCAGCCTCAAGGGACGTTTTATTTAATGACTTAATGCAATCTTCTCTATGCTTTAAATTTGACTTTCAATCGCTGCATTTCAAATGAGGCAAAGAGGAGACAGTATGTCAATCCTGAGAGTCACTGGAAATGTCCATTGTCTTCATTCCCGTTACATGCATCAGAGACGGAAAGAGTAAGCAAAGAATTATCATGTGCACAATGTCTCTAGACACTAATTAGAATGGTGAATAGTGCACCTAACAAAATGCAAATACATTCTTTAATATTCAATTAATTCAGCAAATATTGGTTAAGCGCCAGGCACCCAGTAGGGATTGGTCTCACTGCCTGGAGTCTCTTCTCTTCCAATGGAGCGTACACATTTGCTGTCATATTAATCAATCTCACTAAAGCATAGTTCCCATCTTATTAATTTCATGCTCAAAATGCTCTTAAGGTTAACCACTGACCACTGAATAATTTCAAACATTTACATGAAAGTGAAGACTTCCCATTCTCTGGCTAAAATCAATGTTTTTGTTCTGATAAATTCTTATAGATGCTTATAAAGGCTAAATCGATGATCCCAAGATATTTTCCATCTATGTCTTGGATCTCATTGCATCTATAACTTTCTCTTTTTCCTTCCTTTATTTCCATCGCCTCTAAATGTTGAAATTCTCCTCTTCTAGGTAAGGATCAAGTGTCTCCTCAGATCCAACTAACTTTTTTCAAGCTCTACTATGTGACAGCCCAGTCCAGATGCTTTTACAAAAATTATCTCATGTAATTCTCCATTCAAACTCAAAAAGAAGATATTATGATCCCCAATTTTCATATGTGTAACCAAACTGAGAGAAGCTAAGCCCTGGCAAGGCATCCAGTTGGTCATGAGCAATGCCTAAGCCTAAACGCAGGCTCTCCAAACTCACTGATCTTCCACTCTCAGGCTTCCATCTTCCTCTCGGGGCTCTCCCTGCCTTCACCACCCCTGCTCCCCAACAGCATGTCCTTCCTCTGAACGTTTAGCCCTTAGTCCATGCCACTTCTGAGATTTTAATTACTTCATAATGTGCATTATTTAAAAATTAAAGATTTAGTAAGCAGCTCAGTAATTTTAATGGAAACTGAGGATGACAATAATGGAGGGAACAGAGGAGAAGGGGAAGGAAGAGAAGAACAGCAGCCTTTTCTGCTCCCCATAAGTGTGTCAGAACTGTACTGAGTACATCCAAGATGTCAGCTTGGATCATTACAACAAACCTCAAACACAGGTGTTCTCCTCTCCAAAGAACAGAAAAGGAAACTGAGGCTCAAACAGTGAAGTGACTTTCCCAAGTCTGTAAGCCAGATAGTTATTAGGTGAGAATTCAAACCTAGTCATTCAACAAAATATTTGAGTTCCTATTATGTGCCGGACACTGCTCTAGTTCTCTGAATCCGCATCAAACAAAATAAACAAAAATTCCAGCCCATGAGGAGCTTGGATTCTAGTGAGAAAGGACAGGTAGTAAACAATAAGCTTAATTAAAAATGGAACATACAGGACTTTAGGAGATGAGATGGGGGATGAAAACTGAGCAGAGTAAGGGAAATCAGAACTACCAGCAGTGGAGATTGGGTCTGCAATTCTAAGTAACATTGTCAGTGTAGCTTCACAGAGAAGGTGAAATTTGAGAAAATATATGAAGAGCTAAATGGATAAAGGGGAAAGCAGAAGGAAGAGTCACTACAAAGGTCCAAGGAGGGAGCAATTATACCCAAAGAAAGATGGGTAAAAAGACACCATCTAGAAATTTTTTGATTTGCAATGAAATAATGTTTCTTCCACGTCTGAGGGAAAAAAAAAAAAAAAAAACCCAAAGGAAAACAAACAAAAAACCCTTCCTGAAGAGCTATGTACGAGGGACTATTATAAATAATTCACATGTGTTTATAATTATTGTTTACAAGAAACAGTGAGGTAGATCCTATTATTATTCTCAACTTTGGGAATGAGGAAAATGGAATATGTGGTAAGGAGTAAGTATGTTGCTAGTGGTCAGGCAGATTTTAAGAGCTGGAGCTATGTATGAACCCAGGCAGTCTGGTATCAGAGCCCTGCTCTGAACTACTGTTGGAGTTCATTAGTTTTTGCTGCTATATATAATATATTTTTCTATCCTCTTGTTGATGGGCATTTTGAATGTTTCCAGCCTGGTTATCATTATAAATAAAGCCACTGTGACATTTTTGTATATCTGTATGGCATTATATGTGAAGGTTTCTTTACGCTGTGTACTTTAGAGTAGAATTATATACAAAGATACTGTGTAGAGCCCTTTCTCATGCAAGACAAGGAGACAAGCACATTTTCACTTCATTCCTCACTGTTTCCCAGAATTACTTAGTATGATTTGGATTTTATTATTGTTTAAGATAACTCGTGAATACTTTATTTAATATGGTATATTTTTAAGTTATTTTTGGTCATTGCCTTTTGTGTTTTATCACTGTTACAAAATTATTTAATTCTATTTTGAAGAGAATTTATTGCTCATTGCTTTTTTTTTACCATATAGTATAATTAAAACAGAGTGAACGTTTCAAAAACTAAATGAAGGGCTTCCCTGGTGGCGCAGTGGCTGAGAGTCCGCCTGCCAATGCAGGGGACACGGGTTCGAGCCCTGGTCTGGGAAGATCCCACATGCCGCGGAGCAACTAGGCCCGTGAGCCACAATTACTGAGCCTGCGCATCTGGAGCCTGTGCTCCGCAACAAGAGAGACCGCGACAGTGGGAGGCCCGCGCACCGTGATGAAGAGTGGCCCCCGCTTGCCACAACTGGAGAAAGCCCTCGCACGGAAACGAAGACCCAACACAGCCAAAAATAAAATAAATAAATAATTAAAAAAAAAAAAAAAAACTAAATGAAATAAAGTGGCTCTTAGTTAAAAACATTATAGTTTATTTGTACAATTAGGTATTTTGTACCACTAGAATAATATTTTCAAACATTATGTTATAAAATAAGAAATAGTTCTGGAAGAGCATGAAATAAATTCAGAATATTACATTCTATAATCCTAGTTTATAAATTTTTAATATTATTTTTAATTATATTATAAATAATATGTATTACACATTATACAATTACACATTTATATTATATTATAATGTACATAATGATTAATATATATAAAACACATAGCTACATATATATATATTTCATGTATATAAATTTTTATAACTTTATTATTAGATTTGAATTTTAAAAGTACATCTGTCTCTACATATAAATATCTCTCTACTTACCTATCTATCTATCTATATACACACAAATTTAAAGGAGTTGTAGCTGATTAATTGTAAAAAGAGCCTCAATTTCCTGCCCTTCCCTTTACAATGTGTCTTTGGAGCTCCTACCACCAAGAATTAAAGGTTATTTTCTTACTCTTTGATATTCAGTAGAATTCAGCTGAGTTGACACCGTGCCAGCTGTAAGCCTAGGCCTCAAGAGTCCTTGACCATTTCTCCCTTCCCTCTCAGAATGCTACTTCTGCCAGGAGAAAAATAAACCTGGGTCAGCCTCCTGGAAGATGGGAGACCACGTGGAACAGAGACAAATCATCCAAGCTGAGGCCATCCTAGACCAGCCAGATTCTAGGAAGCCCCCAGAGGACCCCAACTGCCCCATCAGCTAGTGATAGTTGCAAAAATGAGCCCAGCCAAGATCAGCCAAACCCAGTCCAAATCAGAAGTACTGCCCAGCTGACTTGTAAACCCAGAAGCATTAATAAATTATTACTTTTTTAAGTCATTGAGTTTTGAGATTTTTAGCAAGAGTTAATTAATACAGGGATTCCTCTGAATGTTGGAATTAGAGTGATTTTTGTGTCATATATGTTCTTTTTCATTTCTATACATTTTCATCAATGAGCATTTATTATATTTTTGAGAAAAGTTTAACATAATTCTGCAAAGATATGTCTTGGATAAGTTATCTCTGTTCCTTCTGGATCTCAAAAAAAGATACAAAGGTATCAGCTAGAGTGAGAAGGAAGCTCAATATCAGCATATGAATGTCCCCCCAAAATTTATATGTTGAAATCCTAACCCCCAATGGGATGAAATTAAGAGGTTGGGCCTTTCTGAGATGATTAAGTCATGAGGGTGGAACCCTCGTGAATGGGATTAGTGCTTATTAGAAGAGACACTAGAGAGATGATTGCTGTCTCCACCATGCGAGGCTACAAAGAAAAAATGGTCACCTGCAACCCAGAAGAGGGTGCTCACCAGAACCTAACATGCTGGCACCTTAACCTCAGACTTCCTACCTCCAGAACTGTGAGAAATAAATGTCTGTTATTTATAAGCCACCCAGACTATGGTGTTCTATCAGCCTGAAAAAAGACACTTCTTCCTTTTCTTCCAGTGTCTCAGCTTCAGCCTGATGCTATACCATGTGTTCAACACTCAGTTTCCCCTTTATACTGCTGGCCCTTGAATTCAAGCCAGGAAATCTAATAGTCCTGTTTCTTTGCATTATTTACAATAAATGGAGTTTGCAGGGGGGCGGCTCCCTCTTGCTACTATTGTTTGCCACTCTTAGCAGGCCTCTGAAGCAATATTACTGAAGGACTCCCATCACTCTTGGAGAGATGGTAAGATGGGGAAAGGGGAACAAGGGGGCAGAGAAACAATTATCACCCCTCTTGTGGGAACAGTAAACGTGGTCAAGAGAGCAGAGCACCACATCCTGCCATGCCTGTAAAAGGAAGACCTGGGACATGTTCTTTCTTGGTTATGGGTGAGTCTTACACATTCTTATTTGCTTCTCCTTTTTGTGCCTCCAGGCAACATTATAAAAATGGACAAATCCTCTTTGAGTGAGTCATTGTTTATATTATTGATGTCTAAAAGGAGGTCTCATCCCAGAGTAGAGGGAATCCATATGCACAGGATGCACAGCAAGAAATACACCAATTTTGGTTTTTCATCTTGCTTTTTATCTCTTTCACCATTTCCCACTCTGTAATGTAGTTTTGATAGTAGTAGTAAAGTGTAACTACTTGCCATTATGTCAAGGTCTATTCCAAAGTCACTGGGTAAACCTCAGATCTTATAATCAGAAAGAGAGAAGCAGAAACATTTGGGACAGATAGAAAATAGACATCTGGAAAGGCTTCTTCTACTATGACAAGCAACCTTTAGTGATAACTGGATGCAAAAGAAAACCTGAGATTTCTGGTTCAAGTCGGCAATGTAGGAGGCTGCTGAACTCACCTCGGCCCACAGACACACCAAATCTACAGCTACATACAGAACAATTTCCTCTGAAAGAAACCCCAAAACGAGCTGAGCAACTCCTACACATCACATAGATGAGAAAAACCCACATCGAAATGGGTAGGAGAGGTTGAGACACAATCTTGCCATAAACCCCAGCCCTGGAGTGGCAACACACAGTATGGAGGGAACGCAAAACCCCTGAGGAGCGTTTGAACCCTAGGTTTGAACCCTAATTCTGGCACCTCAGCTTTTAAGACTTGCACCTGAGAGATGAGCCCTCAAAACGTCTAGCTTTGAAAGCCAATGGGTCTTGCATCCATAAGGCCCACAAGGCTGTAGCAAACTGAGAAATGGTTCTTAAAGGGCTCTCTGAGACCTGACTACACCCCTGGGCCCAGCAAAGAGGCAGCCAACTGAAAAACATTGTCTTTCTGTGAAAGAGACCTATTTGCTTGCCTTAAAGCCTCAGCCTGAGGGGCAGGCATCTAATTTAACACACATCTAGGGGCTTATTGAAATACTTTCCAAAGCCTGAGGCTTGCAGTTTCCATCTTTGAGCTCTCCCTCTACCTCATTCCAGGCCACAGGTATCTCTGGAAAGGAGCTTGTGCACATGTCTGGCACCCTGGTTTTGCGGCTGTCCTCAGGGACACACCAGACCTCATGACTGCTCCCAATGCATGTGTGAACTCGAAATAGGCATGAGACAAAAAAGAATTGTGCCAAAAAGAAGAAGAAAAAAAAGTACTTTGAAAAATGGAACATCTGGAAATGACTGCATTAAGATAGAAGATGACACGCATTAAGAGCTGGATAGCTACAAAGAAGGAACTGATCAGTGGTGATGACGTCACCTCTTTTAGGGCTGTTTGATAGGAAGAGAGATTCCAAAGAATTTCTGTATTCTCTAAACCAGTGTTAAGACAAGAGAGACAAATACAAGATCCAATTCCACTGGCAAAATGAAGAGCTGAGTGACAGGTACCTGTGAGCTCATTATAATATTCCCTCTATTCTTCTGTTTTTGAAAAGTTTCACAGTAGGTAAATGAAAAGTAAATTCCAGATCAGTGGTAGCTAAAAACAACAAAGAAGAGCTGTCAGTTTCAAAGTGCTCACAATGGGGCATCAGATTGGCAGATGCACTCCTCAAATCCCAACTGAAGTTGTAATTTATACTCTAAATCGTATACACTGAAAATCTAAAAGCAGCGCCTATTTCAAGCCAATTTTGAATGGGTCCACTACTGTGATAGAGCAACGTTGCCTCTTCTTTTCTGTGTAACCAGAGAGTCTTGATATGTATCCAGTTGTAAACCTGCGTTACAGAGACCTTTCTCATCATCTGAACTTGAAATGTTCGGTTGCAGTCAGAATGTCAAGAACAACTGAAACTGTATGTCTCAGCATCTTCACTCACAGGCTGCCCAGAAGTGGTTCTGGAGGGGAAAATGGTAGGAGTTAAAATTATAGAAGGAACATTTATTTTCAAGGGTAACTGAAGTTCCTTTTATACATTTTAGGACATCTTCTGAAAAATATATTCATATTTTTTCCATAAAGAAATATTCTGAACACTACTGGTTTTCGGATGTAGTATCTATGGAATTAATCTCTCAGCCTTTTAGAAACCCATAGTGGGCAACCTGCCTCCTCATCTTAATTTGTGATCTTTCCTGTGGCTATATATACAGAATATAACTCACTCGTGTTCAGTTATATGGAGCAATACAGAAAGAATTGCTACACAGCCAGGTATGATTTTGCATCCACTAAGTCAATAGGTGAGACGTTTCTGATTGCAGGCCAATTCACTATTACCCCTGACACTGTGTATCATCTAAATGAGCCTCTCTCCTTTGCTTTAAACACCACCGCACCCCCCCCCCCCAAAAAAAAGATGAAAAATGAGCTAGCAAGACCAAAGCAAATATTAATTTTCTTTTGTTTCAAATCTTTTTCAGGTGTGTATTGATTGGAAACCAACTCAGCAATTTAATTAGAAATACAAGCTTTTCTCTTTCCCTTAGGTTCAGATCAAACTTACCATTTTTTTGTCCTCAGATTTTCTTAGGCTGAAGCTATAAACATCAGAGAAGGCCTGAACTCCCAGGTATTCTTTAATTTGTTCTGGAGTAATTATGATCTGAAGATCAGAGATAATAACCAGCTACTTGTGTTCTGCATCAACTTGCCCCGGGGGGAGTTGACAATGTTCGGGAGACATAAATCTGAAGCCCTACAGACACCACAACAATCACCAACAAATCCCCCAGTTATTTTCCAGTATTTTCTTAGGAAATCCACCTGGGAAATGCAGAATGGAACACACAGGACGATTTCTATTCATCAGGCCCAAGAAATTGAAAACACAATTCCATTTTACTTAGAACTCTTAATTAACAAAAAAGAGAAACAAAAAAGTTGGTGAAATAAACCCAAACAGATATCAAATTTCCAAGCAAAACTTTTAAGTTCTGTTTTGGGGGTACTCTTACTAAAGCAGAGCAAATATTACGTGTTTATGTTGAAAGGTGAAATGTTCTACTCATCACGGCCTATGTAGTCAGAAATAGTAGAGCAGCGAACATATTTGTCTGATGAGACAAGACAGCAAGAGGCACTGGTGGTCAAAGGAGGGGAAGGGTTTTTGGGTTGCTGCCACTAGGAGCCTGTGAAAGGCCTGAAAACACACTGATACCACGGGTGATGGACATTCACATCCCCCAATCAGCATGGCCAGATTAAAACAAACGCACACAGGCTATCCAGAGCTGTCAGGCCAAGAAACCAGAAAAAGGGAAGCCAGTTCCAAGTACAAATTGTACTCATTTATTTAATCCAGCAAAGCCGATCAGACTATAGTGCATAGTAAAAGTCTGTATTACTTCCAGATGCACATGTGTTCCTTCACATAGTGTCAAGGTGATGTCAGACCACTGAGGGTTCCAGTCTGGTGATCTCGTCTTACTTGTAGTGAACGGTAACTGCTTAAGACTGTTACCACAGCAAGTGCAAAGAGGAGGAAAGGACTTTGGCTCAGGAAGTTACAACGTGAAATATTATTTCTATAGCCTCATCGTTAAGAGAGCAGATTCTGAGACCACATTTCCTGGGCCTGAATCATAACTCCAAAACATCCTAGACTTGAGCAAGTTACCTAAGGTCTCTGGGCTCAGCTTCTTTTCATCTGTACGATGGGAATATACTATAAATGTGCCATACATAGGATTGCTGTGTGAGTTAAGTGAGCTCTCACATGCAAAGCGCTTAGAATAGTGCCTGGCTCGCAGTGAGACCTCAATAGACGTCCGTTCCTGTGATTGGGAATCCTGTTTATCCCTTTTCTCCAGTTTCTGCCATCAAACTAGGGAGGAAAAATGCAAAAGGGCTTCCTTCCACAGCACGGATGAATTTCACACAAACTCTGAAACATGCGAGTGGCTGTCATGGCTCTCCAGGATTAGACGTGGGGAAAAGGAGCCTGAGAAACAATAGAGACTTGAAAAAGCACAAAGAAAGCCTCAGGGAGCCGAGGGCCTGGAGGTAGAGAGAAAGAGACATCTCTAATGCCAGCAGAAATTAGAAAAGACTATAAGGAGAGAAGCAACTCCCTAAGCAGGAACAGCAGAGAAGGAAATCAGAACCCTCCAAGGTAGTTGCCATTGTTGTTGCTTGTTTATTTCAGGACAATGTTTTTTCTTGTGATATGGGTGAGGAAGGAGAAGTGGTGAAGCAAAATACTATCTTTTGTTTTTTCTTACCCTTATTGAGTTTTATCTTTGAGAATTTGCTCCCCCAATTATATTTCTCAAAAAAAAAAAAAAAATGGCTACAAAAAAAAAAAAAAGAATCTGAAGGATGTCTGCAATCAGCATCTGGACAAGACTATAGCAGGAACAGCACAGGAGATTGCAAAGCTGGAATTCCTCTCTTATTAAGCCATCACATAAAATAAATAGAAATTGGGCTTGGGTTGCTTTCCTTTTACAAGTTATTTACTGGAAAGCACTAGGGCTGGGATTATTTTCAGAAACTAACTCTTTGCCAGGTCAGACAATATTCAAAACAGCCTATAATCATTTGTTTTTCTTCTGTGTTGAAAATAGCCAACCATATTCACATTCTTTTAAATAATTACCAAAAAAGAATTTTTTTTTTTCACAGAACATCTGAACATCTGGAATTCTGGGAAAGATGTAAAGTGAGCTATAAACTTGGAAAACTTTCCTAAACTGAATTATGCCTCATCACTTCTGTCACTACCATTAAGTCACACATAGTATTTCTTCACATGGTTTTTCTTCTTAAAAGAAGAGACGGTAGAACAGCTTTTGCCCGTGTGTTCTACATGTTCTGAAACCCCTCACCATTTCACAAGTTTCCAGAGAAATTCTCATGAACTTAAACCTTTCAAGGTGCCAAACACTCCATGTGTTTTGACTGACCTCGCAATTTACCTGGGACCGATGGACTGTTCTCTGTGGTTCATTGCAGCAACTTTATAGTTAATGTACTACTAACTCCAACCTTGGTAGTTACTGGAAATGGTACATTATCTTTTTTCCACCATGTCCTCAATACACTTGAAAATCCCACACACTGAAGAGAATTATGTAAGAGGTTCAGGACTGAGTCTTCAGAAAGTACGCGTTCAATTGTCTGAATTATGCCCTAATTCTCTCTCTCTCTTAATGTTCTATATATACAACATCCCTGTGAAATTGATTTCTTTTAAAAATGCAATTAAAAAGACTCATGTGAGAAATGTTTTGGATCTGTGTAGTTAAATAAAACATTTCTTCTTAGCCTCCTGCCTACTAGCGTCACAAAAATTATTTAATCAAAATAAAATTTTACATCACTAACTCCTTCAGCAAATAAACTACTTTTAGATCCCCAAAGTGATTTGTTTAATTCATTTATTTATTTGGTTGCACCGGGTCTCAGTTGCGGCAGGCAGGCTCCTTAGTTGTGGCATGGGAACTCTTAGTTGCGACATGCATGTGGGATCTAGTTCCCTGACCAGGGATCGAACCCGTGTCCCCTGCATTGGGAGTGTGGAGTCTTATCCACTGCGCCACCAGGGAAGTCCCCCAAAGTGATTTATATTATTTATTTTTAAAAATACTTTTTGACATGGTAAAAACTATATCTCAAAGCAGCATGGGCAAATTAGCCATTGAATAAATTATTTATTATTCTCTCTTAAGACTTGATATTCTGTAAGTAAACATTGATATTAACACCAAGATTTTCATTTTTTGAAAATAATAATAATGATAATAATAACGTGGACTGTCTCTTTTTTATAATTATCTTTGTATCCACTGAGATCACTGTATCCCAGACATGGTGTGAGGTGCAGATACTAGGAAAATGAGCCAGACCCAGTTCTTGCCGTTGGTGAGTTGAGTATCACAGGAGAAATAAAGAAGATCACCCGCCATTATATGGTTCCATTAATTCTATTCTAGGGGAACGCATAAGGTATCATAGATGAGGAACACTCAGTTCAGCCTTAGGATGAGGTGGGGGTTATTTAGTCAACAGTTACTTAGTACTTACTGAAAGGTTTCTTTGAAAATGTGTTCCCTGAGCAGAGCCCAGCAGGACACATACGAGATGACCAGGTTGACAACGTGGGAGTTAAGGTATTGAGAGAAAACCATATGCAAAGGCATGGAGGGAAGAATATGGCTCTTCTTAGGAGAGTCCAAAAAGATTAACATGGCTGGAAGATAATGTCATCCTTTTATGTCATCCCAAGGATTCTGAAGATTATCCTGAAGGAGAAGATCCAGATGTGCCATTATCAATCTATGGCCACTCGGCTCCAAATCTACCCCTCATGGCCCTGCTTGTGATACTGGAACATTTCTCCATTGACAACCGGCATGATCCTAGGGCTCATCCATAGAGGATGCTGGAGGGACCATGGATGAGGAAGGGCTTTATTCCCAGATCCTGATAAATTTGTATGGTAGGCTTCTGGGTATTCCAGTAAATGCCTTTCCAGAGAGTCCTATCATTAGAAGCCCTCAGCAAACTTGTCTGGCCCATGTTCACACCCTCTTCAGTGAGGGCTAGATATCAGCCTTGTTGGGATGAGGGTACTCTTACAGATTCATTCCAACCTTGAAAATTCTATTTCAGCCCTCCAGGCAGTGGCTACTCCCTGTACTTTTTATGTCTGCCAGCCCACTTACTCCAGTCCCCTGTTAGAGTTAATAATTCTTTATATTGAACTCTTTTTGTTCAAATTATTGTGTTGTTTATATCTTCTGCTTAGATCCCGAATGACTCAGAATTGGTAGTGGGAGAGATCCCAGGAGATAGAGCCAGAAAGATGGGATTTGAGATTGGTTTGGTCATGCCTCTGGGCTTCAGCTGAGTGCTGAGCTCCTTGCCGACTGCAAAGTGGGATGGTAGTAATCCATGGCATGCAGTGTCATCACAGTTACTCAAGCTATCACCTTGATCATGGCGATGAGAGGTCAACTGAAGCATGTGCCTTATCAGCTCAAGTGGCTGTGGCACCTGACTCTTATGATGGTAATGCAAGGATGATTAGAAGGACTGGGGTGTGGGATGGATTCTCCTGAGTGCACTAGAATGCTTACAGAAGGAAAATAAAGAGTTGAGGTACTTTAACTCTCAGCCTAAGTCAAGGTTTGAGAACTAGATTCTCTTATTAATTATAGCTATTGGCTGCTATTGCTAAAAAATGAATATAATGTTCATTTGTCCAGTTTTTAAATTTACAACAACAGTTGACTCACAACCACATAAGTTTCTTATGTGAATGTCAGGGCATTGACTGGGAAAGTACGGGATCCTGAAAATTCAGAGACATCTGGTTGGACCCAGATGAAACTGACATTCTTAAATCCCAAGTCACTCTGGGTCTCCTTTGCCAATGAAAGTAACTTGCCTTACAATGTTTGAACAGATTAACCTTCCTCTGCTTGAAAACCCTGTGATAAGCTCACCTGGGGCAGATACACCCAAGAGGGATGCTCATTCTTCTCAAGAGTCCCCACAACTACCCCCATGTTGTTACTACTAGACCCACAACTAGGATGAAATCTCAACATGCTCACGGAGAACAGGTACATACTAGGACCCAGGAGAAAATAGCTTATACACCAAAACGTTGCAGGACTTTGCTTATGTACATTGGCAGAAACCTGGAAAATATGTGTAGGAGTAGATTCTAAAAGTGTTAGACCAAGGAAAATGTAAGATAACACAAGATCAGGATGAATTCATTAATATACCTGTATGTACTAGAGATGTTGGATTTAATGTGTTAGCTCATCAGCTAGAGGCGCCTCTAATAGCTTAGTTGGCTGTTTTGCTGAAACTTAGATTCAATGGCGAGCTGCCATTAATGAGCTTTGGCTGCCTTTAAGGGAATCCAAAGGCTTAAGGAGATATGTATTATGTGCAATCTGCACACTCATCCCACACCTACATTCCACAAGAGAACCCAGAAGATGCTCCTTCCCTAAGGCATTGAGAAATACATTAGAGAATACCTGCTCTTTCCTTGAAAACTCCATGGTTGCTCTCTTTATAGGCCAGGTGTGACAATGGGGGCAGGGAAGGGAGGCCCTGGCTAATACAGAAGGTCACTTGATTGAAGTCAAGTTTGGGGGAAAATGTTAGTGGAAATGTGTAATACAGAATGTAAATGGTAAGACTAGAAGAAAACCAGATAGTAAGTTAAGGCTGTAATGCAGGTGAAAATTATAAAAGACTAAACTAAGGCAGGAGAAGTGAGGATAGAAAGGAAGAAATGGAAGTAAAAAACATTTAGTCAGTAGACTACATACTACTTAAACTTCCACCTAACATAGGGTGTGTGAGAGAATGAGGAGTCCAAGTTACTCCTTGTTTTCATGGGATGATGATGCGAATCATGAATAATTTGAAGTACAGGAAGCAGAGTGTTTTCTAAGGAATGTAATAAATTTGTTTTGGGAAGGTCGGGCTTAAAAATTCAGGTAAAGGTAGGCAATTGTGTATGTAGATCTGGGCCACAAGGGAGAAATCTGAGTTCAAAACAGAGTTTTAGTTATCACTACTATGCAGGTGGAAGCCTTAGACATATGTGAGATAGTCTAGGTAGATCATGTAGAAAGAAGAGAAAAGAGGCCAGGAACAAAACCCAAGGAAATTAACATTTAACAGGTGAATGGAGGAAGAGAAAACCAAAAAAGACAAGAGCAACCAGAAATGCAGGAGGAAATTTATGAGAGAGTTCAACAAGGGGTCACCAAGAGTGGAAACACAACAAAGAATTTAAGGAACACCAGCTAAAGAGTGTCCATTGGATAAACTTAGAAGAATATTGATGACTTTAGCAGGTCACAGAGTAATGGGGGCTGAAGATATAGTTCAGTGAGTTAGAAATGACTGGGAGGAGAGGAAATAGAGATGCTATGGTAGACATTATTTGGCCACATTGAAGCTATTCTCAATTTTTTTTTTTTTTTTTGCCTTTATGTAACTCCACACTATAAGGTAAAACACCACTACCTACTCTCTGAATCTCCTTTGCAAATAAGGATTACCACTTCAGGGCAATGAGCTCTAAAGGGAAATATGCTGTGGGTCTTCTGGGAAAGATATTTATCTTCCAGATAACAATAATTATGGTAGTAGTGGGGAGGGGGACAGTTATGGAGAGTGAAAAGTACTGGCCATATACTCACTTCCTCCATTTGAGTTCAGTTATGATACCAGATGCTGCAGCAGCTGTATTGGCACCATGAGGTGACATACCTACAGATGAAAAGCTGTCATGTTGAGGATGACAGAATAGTAGAATGATCCTTAATGACATCAGTGACCAATACCAGTAAAAGTCTAACTCCAGACTTTTTATGTGAAAAAAATTAAACTCTTATTTGTTTTCAGTATTGATATATTATGTTTTTTGACAACTTGCAATGTAAAGAGTCTTATTCCTAGAGACTCATCCATAGATGGATGAATGGATAAGGAAGATGTGGCACATATACACAATGGAATATTACTCAGCCATAAAAAGAAACAAAATTGAGTTATTTGTAGTGAGGTAGTTGGACCTAGAGTCTGTCATACAGAGTGAAGTAAGTCAGAAAGAGAAAAACAAATACCATATGTTAACGCATATATATGGAATCTAAAAACAATGGTACTGATGAACCTAGTGGCAGGGCAGGAATAAAGATGCAGACATGGAGAATGGACTTGAGGATGGAGTAGGGAGGAGAAGCTGGGGCAAAGTGAGAGTAGCATTGACATATATACACTACCAAATGTAAAATAGATAGCTAGTGGGAAGCAGCCGCATAGCACAGGGAGATCAGCTCGGTGCTTTGTGACCACCTAGAGGGGTGGGATAGGGAGGGTGGGAGGGAGAGGCAAGAGGGAGGAGATATGGGGATATATGTATGCACATGGCTGATAAACTTTGTTGTACAACAGAAACTAACACAGCACTGTGAAGCAATTATACTCCAATAAAGATGTATAAAACAAACAAACAAACAAAAATATTGAATGTCTGAAAACACATATCTTATGATTATTCAAAGTAGTGCTTGCCAAAAATATGAAGAAATATGTGGCTCATCATAGTACCTAATAGTACAGCTTAACCAATAACAGCAGACAATGATTTTCCCTTGACCCTGCTACCTTCTTTAATTATTGCCCTCTTTCCCTTCACTTCCATTTTTAACATAATTAACACCATTAGTTCTCAAATGTCAGTTCCATATTAATGCCTGTCCATGACTATGCTTATTCAGTCTGTTACAAAATGAGAAAATTAAGAAAAAAAAGGTTTATTAATAAAGTAGTTGTATTTAAAAAAATTAAAAATAAAAAGCTTGTCTATCAGGGTAAATAGAACAGTAACTAGGTTTGTAAGTAGTTGAAATTTGTGGTAAGGTATGTTTTGCTTTTTTGTTTGAAAAGTTTGGTATTTGTTTAATTTATTTATTTTTTTTTATTTTAAGAAAGGAAACATGCTAATTTGTAAGCTGACGAGAAGGAATCAATGGAGAGGGAGGAATTGGATCTATAGTAAAGCAAGATAACGAATGATGAAGAAAGGTCTCAGATGAGACTAAGTGATGGACACTGCAGGTGAAGAGATTAGCCTCGAATAGATGGAGAAAAGCTTCCCTTTCTCTGGGGGCGGAGATAAATTTGGAAAGAGAGTTGGAAGGAAAGGGCAGAGGGAAGCTGAGAGAATTGTTGCCTGATTACCCTGTACTATTCCCCCAAGCCAACCTTGCCATTCGGTCCTGCTCAGCTAGCCTAGAAAGTCTCTTCCACCCTGCCCGGAATCCAAACCAACTCCAAAAAATGGAATCACAATTAGACTAGTGATGGATTAATTTCTCTCACCTCTCTTCTCCCACAAGGTTACTCTGCGTTTTAGTACAGGATTTATTCAAAAGAATAAATCTACTGGTAGAATTGCAGGCTGGCATGGGAAAGAGCAATTTCAAGGGCCTTCAAACCAGCCCTATAATAGGCAGTGACCTACTTACCCTTCAGGTAAGAAAGGTCCTGCCAAAATGCTCAGCATGTGCCTCTGTACTGTCCAGGAATTTAGAAAGGTGATATGGGACCCCTAAGCAAAAGATGCTGTGTCAGAACAAGTTTGACTTTCATTATCTGTGTCTCTGGGTTATGTTTGGCTGCAGTGATTTATTTAGTATTTTAAAATAAAATCTCAGGAAGACTATGTAAAAGTAAAAGAAAAAAGAAGAAAAGAAAAAAACCTGTTTTTTCTCCACAATGAATATGGGAGCAAAAAGTCAGCTACTGTTGAACTTTGCTGGCCACCTCGATGGAGTCACTAAGTTTGCACACTACTTATCCATCTTGAGGTTTAGAAACTGCAAAGACTGACTTGATCAAAGACGGAACAAACCGTCTTATAGTCTGACCTCCAGCAGTCGCTTGCCTCTTTGTAGATGTTTAGCATCATAGCAAAATGGTCAAGAATTTCACATAGCTGGCAAGTTCTCCATGTAATTCTCAGGAGCAGGTTTAGAAAGAGTGGAAAGCTTTAAGCCTCCTTTCTTGGCTGGCAAGAAACTTTTAGGGAATTGGAATCACTCCTGCCATCCACCCTCCTATCCCTGGAACTGACCACACAGAACTCTGCAGCCTTACATTCAATAGGGTTCAATGCAGAGCATTTACAAGAGGGTTCACATGATCTTAGGAATTATTATTCGTACCTGGGCTGCTTGTAAGCCAATGCAAGTTGCACGCTGTACTTCACGGAGCCAAAAGTTTGAGCCCTAAAGAGCCTGCCTACTCCATTCAATTCTAAGCATTACTCAGTGCTTATAAAGAGAAGAAAAAAGGAGTGATGACGCTTTATGCCCTTAATGTAGACTCCATAGCATAAGTGGGTGTTTAGGCTCATTTTAAGAAGGCAAAGAAGGATCTGTCAAGTGCTGATTAGTAAATTAACTTTCTCTGATATAACACAAGACCCGCTACCACCTTTCCCTGTCCAAAAGGAAGGAGAAAGTCAGAAAGCCAGGCATGTGATATGAGAAAGCGTTACTGAAATCACTAAGCACCATTAATGCTGAACTTTACCTGAGACCTGTGCTCCTGGAAAAGAGTTATGGTCAAGAAGTCCCCTCTCTCCTTGTGTTCCAGGAAATGGCTTACTGTAAAAAAAAAAAAAAAAATCTTTCTCCATATGACTTAGAGAAGATTCTCACAGATGGCCTCCTTGTTTACCTATGACAAAGTTAGACACATACCCTCCAAATTCTCACTCTTTGTCTTATAAGTGAATACCTGAACTGTTTTTACCACAGACCAGTCTGGACAAAACACTTGCTAACTTATCCAAACTTCTATGCGTCTTCCAGCTGGACAAGACCCTGAACCTCAGCCTGAGCCAGCATCTCCTTAAGGACCCCTCCTGAAAATCAGCTGACCACAAAGACAAACATTCCCTGATGAACTATCCAAGCACACAATACACTCCTCCCAGGCCCCAGGCCCACTTTTTTTCTAGCCTTGTTTACTCCTTTCTGTAAAAGAAAAGCTATTTTCTATCTGACCTTTGAGATGCTTACAGACCTTATAGTCTGAACATTTCCTGTTGCAATAGTCTTTTCAAATAAAGTCTCTCCTATCCAAGTCTGGATTTGTATTTATTTGACAATACTTATGTTTACTTAGCTACCACTTTAAACGTATCTTTCTTCATAGAGAGTAGGTTAGTCTGCATATGTATTATGAAACTAAAACTGAGGCCCAACAAGCTGAATAACCTGACCAAGCATCCTCTGCCTCAAAACTCAAAATACTCCTCAGTTCTGACTTAATTTGTGACTTTGTATTGGGAAAAATATTACCATATAACCTGTGCAAGTTATGAAGCTGTCACATAATACAAAGTAAGGGGAGTAAGGAGATGGTGTTATAAACTGTGGTACCCAGCAGGGCAGTGTGGTATAGAGAGAACCACTGCTGGCCTGGGGATCAGATGCCCCACATTCCAATCCCACATCTACTAGGTGACCTTTGGAAGATGACTTATTCTCTTTGGGGCCACTGTAATTTTATCTGTAAAATGAAGGGATTGAACTTTGTGATCTCAAACTTCCCTTCCAGCTCTAGAAGTCTATGACTCTAAAACAATTTAGAGTAAATCATAAAGATGGACCTTCAGGCAGTCAGATCAGCAAAGGTGAGTTCAATGATGGCTACACGGTGTTATGGCTAGGGCCGTAATGAGATTTGTAATTAAATATAACAACATGGGGTCATAATCAGATCTCATGCTTCGGAAACCACATTAATAATGATAGGGATCAAGTAGGTCACTCTCCCCAGAACACAATGGGGACCTTGAAAAGGAAAGTGAAGCAACCTTTCTGTCTCTGGGACTGGGCAGCATGCTTCAGAGGGGAGAGCCTGGGCCGGGAGACCCGAACGTTAAACCTAGGCTACACTTTAGTTTCCTCCACAGTAAATGAGAAATTTAGATCCATGTTCTAAAGCTTTCCCAAACTTTCTCTCTAAAATAAACAGGAAGAAGATGTCTAAAATAAAGGGGAAGTTAAAGACTTCTGAAGGCTGCCAAACCTCTGTCAAGTTTTTATTTTCTTAAAAATGAGTGGGATATTTATTCCTACTCCTGATTATATCTGATGCTGTCTCAAACTTACAGTATTTAAAATAATTTATCACATCATAAAACTAATGATCTCTAAAGACTGTCAAGTTTGGCTTGTGACTCCAGGACACTGCAATGAGGTGAGTGGGTGGGATTCTGCAAAGGGTAGGTGTACGCAGGGTAGGCCCTTCTGGAATTGATATTCTATGATTCTTATACTTAGAAGTATCCTTGCTTCTAGAGTAATACTCTATCAAATTATAAACTCTGGTTTGTGTATGTGTGTGTGTGCATGTGTGTGTGCACGCGCATGTGTGTTGGAATGAAAAAGAGGGAGCAAATCTGGAAGAGTAAGTGGCAGAAAGGAGGCCTTTATAATGAAACTTTTTACTCGTAGGAGAAGGAAAAAGAAGGAAAAGCAGACATGGTGAGGCTTCAGACTCCTTGGGGTGCAGATCAAATGTAGCAGGTCTCCCAAGCCTGAGGAAAGCCTTGCGGCACACAGACAATAAAATGGCACAGCCTAATAAGTGCCTCAAACCCTGCTCTATCTGATTCAAAACTAGCACTTTACACAATGCTACACCATCTATATTTAAACTGATGTCATTTAGCCACATTTAATTCACATATGCCCATACCATTATCAGGACCACTTAGGTGGCTCAAGGTGAGATCCAGCTGAGACCCAGTCCTGCAGCTGCCTAGGTCTGAATCCATGTGTTGCAAGATCCCAGGCTTGTTCACTAAGGTCAAATTGGTTTATCATAGAGCTGTCCCTTCAAGGCTACCCTGGTATACCCTATGATCTTCCCAACCAAAGCCCCTTGTTAAAGACTATTATACCTACTACCCTTTCAGATCAGAAACTTACTTAGGACTCACCTCAAGATTGGGAAATTGCGTTGAACAAGTCACAACTCCTGCCTTCAAGTACACTACAAAACGTTGAACAGCTGATTACAATGCAGTTCAATTCAATAGATGTATAAACTTCTTCTGCTCCCACCTCAACCCTGGAGTAGAATCTAGCAAAAACAAAATCCTTCTTGATGCCTGCTTCTCTGAGAAAGTGGATACTAATTTAGAGACAACCTGAAGATCCTTATTGACCCTGGTACTTATAACTTCAAAATGCCACAAACTAGACATCATAGAGAGACTTAAGAACACTGACATCTACCAGTAATTTGTTATTCATTGGCTGAATATTTGAAATAATCCTTTTACTATCTGAGAATATAGTACATTCCTCAGAAATCGCTCCAGTATAAAAACTGATATAGAGCAACCTCTACCTCTCTGATCTTATGGTCAGGTTTCAGCAAATTTAACCGTCCAGAAGAGTCTTTAAGTTTGAAGAGAAAAAGCCACCAAAACTAGTAAAAACAGCTGCCAAAACAGCTACCACAAAATTATATTCTTCTGAGATACAGATGCGTTGGGCTAATTTTACACACATTATTTGGTAGTCTTATTTTTCTTGGAATATTTTAGTATTTTCCTAGGTAGGGTAGTCAGAATAATGACCCCCTGAAGACATCTGCATCTTGATCTTCGTAACCTGTGAATATGCTATGTTTCTAGGCAAAGGGGAATTAATATTGCAGATAGATTTAAGTTTGCTAATCAACTAACCTCGGGATGCGGAAACTGTCCTGGATTATCCTTGTGGACCCAATGTAACTACAAAGCATAAGTGACAGAGGGAGGCAGAAAGGGGAGAACCAGAGAGGCAGTAACATGAAAAGGACTTGACCCCATGTTGCTGGCTTTGAAGATGCACACAGAGGACGAGAAGCCTAGGAATATGGGGTGGTTTCTAGAAGCTGGAATGAATAAGGAACAATTTCTCCCCTAGCATCCAAAAAAGCATGCAGTCCTATGAACACCTTGTTTTTAGCTCAGGAGACCCATTTCAAACTTCTCACCTCTCGAACTGTAAGGTAATAATTACTTTAAGCCATTAAGTTTGCTGTAATTTGTTACAGCAGCCATAGGAAACTAATACACTAGTTACAGGGAAGAGAGAGAAAGCACTGAGGCAGACAACAACAGCTCAGATGGGGAAGAGGGAGTCATGGACCCAGGGGAAGTAGACCCACAGATAGCTGGAAGGAGTGCCTGAAGAGAGGAGAGAGTAAAACCACCAAGGAGGAAAAAATTCATAGCGTGGGGAGACAACAAACCACAATAACCCCTGAGAGAGGGGCAGAAAACCACTAAGTAGTCAGCCATAAAACAATGGGAGTTCCCTGAAAACTACATCATCCCTATAATGACTGCCTCTGAAGGCATCATTTATTCTGAGGTTGACTCTCTTACATTCATAAAAGTGGCCCTGGGTCACCTTGAAAATGTTAAACTCCATTCTGAGTGGTCTTAGAAGGGAAGGAATTGTTGATTATTTATAACTATTTTAATTGCCAGAGCTAACAGAGTTTTCATGTCTTACCTATTTTAACCTATGGCTGCAATTCTCAATCTTTCTTTTCTGCCCATAAATCACTTGCATGCATAAAAGCTGCGTTGGGTCTTCCTTGTGCACGGGCTTTCTCTAGTTTCAGCGAGCGGGGGCTACTTTTCCTTGCAGTGTGTGGGCTTCTCATGGCTGTGGCTTCTCTTGTTGCAGAGCATGGGCTCTAGGTGCGCGGGCTTCAGTAGTTGTGGCACACGGGCTCAGTAGTTGTGGCTCGCAGGCTCTAGAGTGCAGGCTCAGTAGTTGTAGTGTACAAGCTTAGTTGCTCTGTGGCATGTGGGATCTTCCTGGACCAGGGATCGAACCTGTGTCCCCTGCATTGACAGGCAGATTCTTAACCACTGCACCACCAGGGAAGTCCCACACTAAGTTATTCTTAATTTGGGGACTCACTAGACAAAAAAAAAAAAAGTGAATCTGAATCTCTGTGAAGATGAGGGCATGTCTAACTTGAAAACTAGCAAAGATTTCCACGCCATCCCTGTCTCTTAGCTGTCTCATCTCTACACTGACCACATTTTCCTTCCCCATGTTTCCTCTACACATTACTTTTTGGTTCTCCAGGTTTTACTCTCACCAGTGTTTTTTCCTTCTTACTTTCTCTATATGCTACATGAAGTCCTGCAAGCTGGTGACTTTCACCACCCTGTACATGCTGATGTCCCCAAGCCTTATCCCTAACCCAAGATTTCCTTCTGAGATTCTGACTGACATTTCAATCATTCGAATGGTCACAAGCATGAAAAACTCAAAATGTGTCCCAATGAAGCTCATAATCTCCACCTTTCTTTACCTCAAAAGTCTATTTAGTCCTCTACTCCTCACCTCATTGAATTGTAACCCACCCACCAAGTTGCTCAAACCAGAAAGCTACCTGTTGTCCTCATTCTTTGTCCTTCAATCTTGGCACCAAAATTGCAGGTAGGAGCACTTTTCTTAGGATTCACACTTACCTTATGATGGTACTTTTATGGTTATTATTGCTGCATAACAAACACTAAAAGTTAGGGACATAAAGCAACCATTTTATTATGCTCAGTGGGTCAGGAATTTGGACAGAAGATAATGAAGGTGGCATTTCTTTGCTTCATGATATGTGTGATCTCAGGAAGATTCCAAGGCTGGGGATGATTCACGGCTGGGAGCTGGCATCCTCTGAAGGCATCTTCACTCACATTGTTGTGGCTACCTTTGGAAAGCGTATTCTGCAAAAGATACCATGCTATTATAAATTTTTTTTCTTTATATATCTATTGCTTTTGTCACATTACATTTGTTACAGAAATGTATGCCATCATTATTTTAAAATGATTGCCATTATTAGGTCTGCTGCTAGATCTTGTCATTTGATGCATTAATAAAGAAGCACATATATATCACAAAATTTTAAAAATATTTTGATAAATGTATTTTAATAAGCGTCTTTTGCAAGCATATATTTTTTGGTTGATTCATTAAAAAACACTGCTTTGAGAAAGATTCCTCAGACAGTCAGTGGGGCTCAGGCATAACAGAACGTTTAGAACTTCTGTGTTACTTTGAATGAGTGAATAACTGAATAGCAGAAATACAATATTATTGGAATTTAGTGGTAAATTCTAGTTACACAGACTTTTTAAACTACATATCACCTCACTTCCCAAGATTGCTAAACAAATATGATGATACTCTCTTGGGCTAAAAACATATTTTGTGTTGTTTGTTTTAGTCCATTGTTCATTAGTGCTGAGGAATCCTGTAAGCAGTATAATTATATAATAATTAAACAATAATTAAAACAACATATATTGGTTCCTGAATTGTAACATTTGAGTAGGTCTAGGTTCCATACATAGAGGAAAAACAAACAAAGCAACCTACAGAAGGTTCATTTAGTCCTGCATTTCCCACAATGAGTTCCTTAGAATGCTGGTTCTGCATAATGTTAACAAACCATATATAAAAAGAAAGAAACAAGGAAGGAAGGAGAAAAGAAAACAAGTTAGAGTATTCTCTGGTCACATCAGATGAGGAAACTCTTGGTTAAACCAAATGTAAAAGATGTCTCTTTAATTGGATGTCCATGTGCATAGTGGGTTGCTAAGAAGAGAGAATGAGACTATGCAGTGTTTTCCAAGCCTGCTTTCTCATTAGTATCACATTCTATGGAAAGACGGATCCAGTCCAGTTCCTTCACTACACATCCACAGAAATCAAGGTCCAAAAGGTAAACGACATGCCTGAGGCCAGCCAGCTGTTGGGGGAGCAGGGCCAAAACTGGAACCTCTCTCCTGGCTTCCAGTCAAGGGCTGTTCCCACTCTCCCACCAGGCCAATTAATTAAGAATGCATAGAAAAGAGCAACAGTCATAAAATGAAAAAATCAGTTACAGACTGATTGTTGGAATAAGTAATCTGGATGGGCAAGAGTGATGAGACAGAAGTAATTCTTCATAGTTCTGCTTAAATAAGAATTACTGACATATTTTTGGTATCTAGCCTCTCTGTGAAAAACATCTTCTTTTCACCTCCCTCTAGCCCTGAGATCTCTGTAGGACTTGTGGTTGGATGAAGAGTGGGGGAAGTTTGGCACTTGCCAAGATGCAGAGAAGACAGCTGAGTTCCACAGTTGAATAAAAAGCAGGCAGAGGTAATGGGTTTTCTACCTTTCCTTCCGAGAAAAAAAAGACGAGTGTGACCCCAATGGAGTAGCATTATGTAAATTTCACTACCTGTAAATCTGATTTGTTTTTCATCCTCATCTATAGGTTGGAAAGAGTTTCTCCTCCTAAAAATTCACCTTTAACATAAAGCAGATGAGAAACCGACAGGCTTGTTAATTTGGTTCTTGAAAAGTCTGAATATCTAAATGCCACATCCTAAGGGGCACCACCAGGGTTTGTCTCATTTCCCCTCCTCCTCTACTCCCAGGATCTAACTTCTGCTGTAGCTAGCAGGAGCTTAAGGACCGACAACTAGCCCAAGAAAAAATGAACAAAGACCCCCAGGCCATGAGGAAACAGGAGAAGAAATGGTTGGTACAAAGGAGAATCCCCATAGCCCTGAGGTAGAGGGCAATTTCCAGATCAGAGAATGGGGGCTTCCAATCAGTAAGTGAAATAGGATGGAGGACCAAGGGGGTGACAGAAGATGGCATACAAAGACTGTTTCAAACCTTATTCTCAGCCACATGTATGTACACGTATGTATGTATATGTATGTATGTACATGTATGTATGTGTGTACATGTATGTACTTGAATGGCTAAAAAATAGGCCATTGGGGTTATGAACTGCACAGGCCCATCTTCCAGTTATGAAGCATGGTGTTAGAATTATGGTTATCTCACGATAGAAATGGTAGGATGTTTTCAGATACTGTAGTAATCTCATTCAATCTGTACCATCTTTGCTTCAACCGGAGCCACTTTTCTGCAAAATTTAATAGTAAGGGGATATGTGATTGGACTGCAAGGTAACTGTCATGGGACTCTTATAGAGATTCTCCTCAGAGATAATCCGAAGTAGTCTACCATGTCCCCAAAGAAATGCCAATTTTGAAAGGGATGTGTGGAGAGGTACATGAGAGACACTTTGAGAAACAAGCTAAATTAACTGAAAACCCACTGCCCACAAAGAAAAGGAGAGAGAAAACAAAACAAAACAAACAAAGAAAAATCCCCCCTCATTTAAAAGGAACACAACCCTGAATGTGAAAGCCTCCAAGCCACATAACTGAGGTGAAGGGAATACATATTAGTAAAAACAAGAAAGAAAATATTTCTGAAATTCTGCCTGTTCCAGAGTAAGCTAAAATAATTAAGCTAATAATTCTAATAGGAAACAGCCAAATCCTTATTCAGAGATAATCCACTCTCTGCGAATTCTTCTTTTCACAAAATCTTCTCTCCACCTTTTCAGCTGGGTGACTTGGAATCATCTTTCTGAAGAAACTCAGCTAGATTTTTCGTTTTGTGTTTTTACAAAGAAGACAGCTAGCCCAGAAACGGAGGCCAAGGACTCCCGCCGGGCAGGTTCTGCAGCCGCATTGGTGGGTCTCCACTTAGTTTGTCCTTCAAAGTCCGGAGAATGACTATTCCATAATTCTCTCACCTGATTAATTCTTAACTATGAGCATAATTACACCCTCCAGAAGGTAAATCGGTCTTATAAATCAGTCGTGGCTGACAGTTCACTGTGCACAGCGCAATCGTCTTGGGTGGGGAGGAGGGATGCTCGCCCAGGCGCGGAACCCTCCACCCCCGACTCCCGCCCCAGGCCCGGCCCTTCCCGGAGCCCGGGACCCGCGACCCCGCGCCGCCGCCGCCGCCACCCCGGGACAATCGGGCGGACAGGGGGCGGCCCGAGGGTTGCAGAGGGTGCGATTTCCTTTTACTGCAAGGCGAAAGGGAGATGGGGAGAAGGAGGCTTAGAGACTTCTCTGTTAAAGCTGCGCTGAACTCTAGCCTTCCGGCAAGCTGCGGCAAGCCGCCAATTTGAAGTGTGTAAGCTTTAATCTGCTTCTGGCCTGATGGGCTCTCGTGTCCGCAGGGAGCTGGGAGAGATCCATTACGCCCGGACCAAGAAGATGGAGCGTCTAGGAAATATGTTAATGCAGGTCCTCCCCGCCCTCCCGCCCCTGCCTTCGCCTCATCTGACAGCCTCGGAAAGTGACATTTCAGGAGTGTGTCGCTCCTTTCAGGGCTCCCAAAATTCACTTCTGTTCATTGTATTAAACTTTTTTTTTTTTTTTAACTGTAATGAACAATTCATTTTTTAAAAAATCTGAGGTTTGTTTTTGTTTTTTTTTTAAGTCCTGGGGGTGGGAGGGTGGGAATTAAGTGCACAGAAAAACCCACTTTAACTTCTTAAACAATGTAACCACTAATGAAAGGTTACTTTGTTTTCAAAATTAATACATGACAGATTAAAGTTATAAATTTTAAAATCTAGTTTTTCTTAGGCTTTTGATTTCCAGCTATAAATCTTATTCGATTCTTAAGTGTAACAAATTTAGCAACAATTTTATAAGGGAGACTTTGATTAATATTTGTTCCCGTTTACAAAACTTTAAAAAATATTTCAAACGTTTTAAACTGGATTTAACAATTGAATATTTCCTATTTAAGTCTCTCAACCATCTGATTGACAAACTTTCCTAGGCATTTTAGTATGGTAACCCTTATAAATTAAACTCTTACCATGGTGAACCTCAAGGTTTCTTAAATATCCAAACTGAGTAGATTCAGTAAGATGAGAACAAAAAATGACAAGTATGAATCTATTATGCAATTAACATGTTCAGCTGGAATTATAAACTGACCTATTATTCTCATAGGTCCAATTCTCTTAAATGATGTAATACTTGAGGTTGAAATAGACTCGGATTTCTAAATACAAAAACATCAATACAGTGCAGTTGATTTTCTTAAATATTTCTTCAATTACTTCTAAATCTTCAAGTTAAAGTTTTTTAATTCATTAAGAAAAAAATATGTCTTAAATATAGTTTGGGGATTGTCTTTCTAAAATAATGGCCTCACCTTGCTGAGGTTTCTTAAATAGCCAACTGATATCCGTCATACCTACTGGTCTGCAGTGTTGATAGGAAATGAGGAGTGCCATTTCCTGTGGTTATTTCAACAACTTCAGAATCTAAAGAAGGTGACCATGGACTCCATGTCCTCTGGTTTTGAAACTTATCATTACCTAATTTTCAAGTCAATTTAGAGTTTGCACCCACACCCAAACTGACTATAATACTCACGTGAATACTTTCATATCTTTTAAGTTATATATGCTTTCTGGTCTGAACCTAAAGTTTTAAAAGACCACTTTAAAAACCTCTTTTTCTTTTTTTTAAGTTATGGAGGACTTCAAATGTACACAAAATAAAGACAGTATAATGAAACCCTGGCTACTCTACACGTCCATCGTTCACTTCTCACAACAGTCATGTCCCATTCTCATACACACTTCCCCCACATTATTGTGGAGGAAATCTTGGAAGTCAGATCCTTTTATCTGTAAAGAAAGGATGAAGACTGTTTTTGTTTTCGTTGTTAAGCACACTCATTTATCATTACTGCACCTAAGAAAATTGACAATTCCATAGTATTATCAAATATCCAGTATTTGGATTTCTTTATTTATTTATTGAAGAAATAAGGATTTGTCCTATAGGGTTTTTCTCATTCTAGATTTTGCTGAGTATAACCCTTCTGTGTAGATTTACATGTTTTTGCCATCTCTACTTCTTGTAAATTATAGTTTTTGATAAGACTACTTTATAGATGGCATGTTCATCCAAATGGAAGCACATAATGTCTATCTCTCTGTCTATGTCTCTCTTTGATTTTAGGAGATGTTGATGACCAGTGCCTAGATCCATTCATTCTTCTGTGAAAAGAAATATTCCCTTTTCTACTATTTGGTTACCTAGTAGGATAGTTCACATAGGTAATGCAAGATACGCCTTTAACCTGTTGCCGTATTGACCAATTTTCAAAATATTGAGTGGGTATAGTAGGATTCTCCAATGATGATTAATTAATTCTGTTTTTTCATTATAAATACATGGATTTAAAAATAAAAGAGACAGATAGCCCTATTTTCAGACGTCTTGCTCTTCAGTGAAAACGCATCACTCCCAGCTTGTGTAACCCACCAGTGCCTGCCTCAGAAGCCCTGATTTTAGGAGCTAGTTAATAGGAAGACATTGAGGGAAAGGACTCTTATGAAACTTTAATATCCTGTGCTTTAGAAAATGAAAATGATTACCTCTTTATGATTGCTGTGTCTGGGTAGATATAAATATTTTATTGGTGATTTTTATGTGTCAAGCTCAGTCTAAAGCATTTTAATAGTATTAACACATATTAACTAGTTTAATCCTTATATTAATAATATTATTACCCCACTTTACAGATAAAGATACTGAGGCACAGCATCATTAAGTAATGTGGCCACCATTATGCAGTAAGTAGAGCAGATGTGATTCAGATTCACAGCCTGAGTCCCTAACAACAGAGTTTTGCTTTTGAGACTTACTCATTGTAGGAACTTCAAAAATGAAGTAACTCATCTCTGTTTTGAACAGCAAGGAACTTTAAATCCCTGCATGGCATTGAGAAAACAAGGAAAGCAATTCATACAAACCAAGCACTAGAGCAATCAAAGGCATGATTTCTGGCAAAGGGAAAAGATGATCTTACCTAGACATGAAATATAGAGCTTTCAGTTTAGAATGTACAGTGCTAAAATTTTAAGAACATTCTGAATTTAAAGACAGTTGGAAACCAGCATAGCAGAGTAGAAAGTTTATTTGGAATCTAAATACACATCCAGCCTCTACCACTCCCTAGCAATATGTCCTTGGCATTTACTAACATCCCTGAAGCTTGGTTTCTTTCCCTGTAAAATGGGATGAGTAATATCAATTTCTCCACTCAATTATTGCATTTCTAGAAGGTACCCTATACATAGTCAATAAATGGTGGTTTCTAACCTCTTGTTGAGAATTGTCATATTCTCTCTATTTCATGTATTTTTCTGTAAGCTGTTTTTTTTTAATTCTGTGGAAAATTAAATAAATTTGAATTAGTCTATTAATTTAAGCTTTGCTTCTTTTAAACAAAGGATAATGATTTTTGTCATCTTAACCTGGGCCAGTTCCTTTTATTTCTCCTGAGTTCTCTAGGAAATAGGTAGGGAATAAAATAGAAGGCAACAACTTTCATTCTATAACAATTTGTAATATGATGTGACCATAGAGAGTGCTGAGCAAAGGAGGAAAACTGATTATATAGAATGGAGCAGTCAAAAGCAGAGAGAAGAGGTCTTATTTTCAATAAGACCTTTATTTCAATAAGACCTTTCCTTTTTCAAAGTAAGGCAATGGCACAGAGGAAACTTCCACACACCTCAAGGCAGAAAGGGATGGAAGAAGTGCTGACACAGCCAATAACATCAATAATGGAGGCATCCAATTCACTGGCCATTGTGCACATAACACAATGTATGTTTCTTAAATACGCACACATACACACACACACACACACACACGCACACGCACACGCACATGCACATGCAGTCCTCATTTGCAGTATCCTATCAACTAAGTCACGGCTGGTATTAAAACATTAACTCTTTGCTCCTGTACTATTCCCAAGCACTTGCCATTGCTCACTTCCCATCAGCACCATGTCAAGTCCTTAATGCCATTTTCAAGCCAGACTGCCAGGCATACTAGCACCAGCATGAACTAGCGGGATGAGGTGAGACCGGCCTCTCTGCCCATTCAAGGTGAACTGGTTAGATTTTGCTCAAGGCACTGCGGTGCAAGAAATGCCACATCTCCTTCATGTTTAAAAAATCAAAAGTTATGTGACTTTATGCCCTTTGTTACTCAGGTGCAAGATTCCCTATACTAGCCAGAAAGCACAGGGAAGGCTTCTATTCTCAAGTCAAGAATTTCTACTAAGATTCCAATTTTACAAATCATATGTTCAGTTTAAATGAAGGAGATTCTGCTTTCTGTTTGTCTAGCTGGGACTTAGGGGATTTTGTC
Source organism: Balaenoptera borealis (assembly GCF_965194805.1). Lineage (NCBI taxonomy): Eukaryota > Metazoa > Chordata > Mammalia > Artiodactyla > Balaenopteridae > Balaenoptera > Balaenoptera borealis. The sequence goes on along the minus strand of NC_138866.1, from coordinate 71,237,287 downwards.
ATGATTCATTCATTTAACAAATATTTATGGAGCACCTACTATGTGCCAGGAGCCATCCTAAAGATAGAGTATTGAATAAAACAGATGACAATCCCTGCTCCCCTGGAACTAACTTGTCCTTATTGTCTATTTCCCTCTGTTCCCAGTAGAAATTAAGAAGAATCAGCGCTAAGGAGACATAGTGAAGCAGGAAAATGGACATAGAATCAGGGTGAAGGGCTGACATATTTGAAATAGCCAGGGAAGGCCTCCCAGAGAAGGTGAGTAAAGACGGGAAGGAAGTCAGAGGTTAGCCACGTGACTCGGGGAAGAGCAGCCCACGCAGAAGGGACATGGAACATGAAGGCCTCAAGGAGGGAGCAAGGCTGGCTGGCAAAACACTTGGGAGGCCAGAGGAGTGAAAAAGGAGAAAGTGATAGAGATGAAGTCAGAGTTAAAAGGGACTAAGAAGAGAAGGCCCTGCAGACTCTACTAAGGGCTCCCCGAGGCGACGGCATCAAAGAGGGACACGGGCGCCTGTCATCCCACTTGCTCTCTGCCCTCTAGTCTCCTCTTTCCAACAGTTCTGCATGAAGCTCGCCTTCTTTCTCAGGGGTCAGCCCTTCTACTTGAAGAAGACGTCCAGTACATCCCTGACCCCACAGGGAAGGCAGGGCTCAGTTTTACGCAATCTGCTTAGAAACACAAACAAAAGCCTCAGAGCAAAGTGCCAAATTCTTCTGTTTTCTGCCTGAAGGGAAAGGACCTTTTACAACAGCCTGATGCAAGAGACCAGAACACAGACCACCATGGCTCCATCCTTTAATCCCAAAAGGCAAGGAAGAAGAAGGGAACATTACCCTCCTGTGGAGGTGAGAACACAGAAATCAGCGTCTTAGCAAATTATTCTGTGACCTTGAGGGATGTGAAGGCCCTGAGGTGAGCGCCTCCCATACAGTATGGCTCTTAACGTGGTCTATGGCAATTCCCCACTTACTCTCTATGTCACCATCCTCAAGCTGTGAACAATACGAAGAAAAGACTGAGCTTTATTTAATTTTCTATCTCCAGCTCCTATGGCGTAACTTGTCACAGGTAGGCGTTCACTAAATGATTGCTGAATAAGTGAAATCAGTGGGATCGTAAATAGTCGTGTCTTTGTAAAAGAATTGGTTGCTCTCGAAAGCCAGTTCAAAAGAGGTGGCAGCATGATGTGGCCTAGCCCATCTTGAAGGAGCAACTCCAAAATGTCATGGGGGTACTATGTCAGAAACTGCCAATTGTCCCCCAATATCCATTCTCCCTAATCTAAAGTTATATAATTTTTAGCTGGGCTCAGGTGCCCCCAGAAAAGAGTGACCACTTTTCCCATTGTCTCTTGCATCTTGGTGTGGTCATGTGATCAAGTTCTAGCCATGGGATATTTTGGATGGATGTGGAAGTGATGTGTGTCCTTCAAAAGAAGAAGGCGTCATCCTGTAATGCGTCACACTGGCTGGAATGAGGAGGAAATAGTGAACTATCTGGGATTATGATGACCAAGGAACACACTATGGCTGGAAACATAAAGTGAGAGGACTGTATGTCCCCGATAGTTTCAAGTCTCTAAATCAGTACTGGAATGCTTATGCCTGGATTGTGAAAATCATTGTCACTGCCGCTGCTGGTTACAGCAGGTGAACCCCTATCCTAACTAACGCTGATGACCATTCAGTTTCTTACTTTATTACTTTATTAGGACCGACTCTTTTCAGCCCAAGTATAGAGCTTCCTGTTAAGGTAAGGTGAGAATAAACATTGAAAATGCTTAACAGAACTTCAAAACTATCAAAATGAATGATGATTTAGAGAAGATCATGATGGTTTCATCCTTAATTTGCTATGAAATAACTGGAAAAATATAAATGTTGAGGGTCCTTTCTCAGGTACAGTTAAAATGTAGCACCAGTTATAAATTCTGCATTTCTTCTTCAGTTTGGACAAACTTGTAGAACGTCTAAATGAGCACAAAGTCTATTTTCCCCATGCCACCTCCAATTTCCCTATATTAACTGGACCTGGGGAGGTCTATGCTGACACAGCAAACAAAGACAAGATCAAACATTATATGGTAAACTCAACCAGTAGAGAAATCAGAGTAAGTCTGAGTCCTGTAGATTTCATAATCTAAATATCTTTTTCTGATTTATCCTCTCCTCTGTCACACCATTGCCACTGCCTCTTAGTCCCCTGAAAATAAATTCACTGCCTCTAATCCCAGATCCTTTCAATTGTAAATCAGAGTGCTTTTTACAAAGCTGCAACATGACTATGCCCTTTGGCTGCTCAAGGATGCTTTAAAGATCCGTAATATCTTTGGGATCCAGTTCCAAATCCAGAAATAGAAAACTTACTGTGATCTAGTCTCTGCCTTCTTTGCAGCACATCTTTCCGCAGAGTCCCCTCACTTCCTACTCCACTGAACTACTTACCATTCCACAAATTCTGCACACTCTTTCCCATGTTTATGTCTTTACGTGTGTTCTTCCTATTGACTTTAGCAGCATTTCTCCCAACGTGTCTTATGGTAATTTCCTGTTCTTCTTTCTCTTTAATATTTTCTCTGATTTTGCCCTAAGAATCATTCTTCTACTGTGTTCCTAGACCATCCTCTAGATAACTCTATAACGGGATTTAGACTGCACTGTTTAGGTATCTGCTCCTCTTCACTAGATCTTTACAGGCTCTTGAAGGCAGGTGCCGTGAGTCTATTTTTTCATCTCTGATATCTAGCAGTGTGTCTGCCATAGCGAAGCCCCTCATTAGATAAATGAATGAGCCCTGATTATACAACTCCTTTCCCATGTCAGAAAAACCTTGCTTTTTGCACATTTGTATTTTGGGCTTTAAATATTTGGAATATTGACTCAACTTCCCCTTTCACTTGCCTTTGGAAGTCAAACTAGGGCAATTCTAGAAAGGACGGAAGGCATCTACAAAGGACCCCTACCAACAATGATCACTTAACCAACCCAGAGGGTGTCTACTTAAAAGCAGAGCCATTGTCTTTACTATTCAGAAATTCAAATCAGAACAGAAGGATTTATGCACGCTAAGAATTCTTACTTATGACTGTCAATAACACAGCAGAGGAATACAGGCAAAATTGTTATAGTTATATGCAAAATAACAACTTTAATTGGCAAAATTAAACTTCTAATAGCCAAAGCTATATCAAGGTGGCTGAAGTCCTTTTGGTGCTGAAGTGACTTGGATAATAGAAACCACATCTGATGTATTTTAAGGTCTTCTGTTACCATATGTGCTCCACTCATAGTGACAGATGGGTATTGATATTTTTTTCTCAACTGCACAAAAGCTAGTTGAAGCATATGCAAAACTCTTAATGGCATTAAAGTTTTGCCAATTAAAAACATGTTCAAGCATTTGATACAGTACTTGATAACATGTTTCACAAGTTCCATGCTGAATTTTAAATCATGATTTTTATTATATTGTTTGTCAAGCTAGTGTGACTAAAACAATTATCCCATGGGTCATATTTTTAGCCCTTTTATCATTTTGGCACCTGTCAAATTTAATGATGAAAAAGCAGTAGAATCATTCAACAGTTATAGAAAAATTTAGTATTAAGTTACAAATAGTATACATGAAAAGAAACCAGGTTTCATGTTTTCATTGTAGCCCATACATGACTGAAGATAAACAAATTTGGGAGGTGGTGTAAAAGTAGGCCATTAGTAGAAAAGTACCCCTGCCAACTGATTATCCAAAGTTAATTATTTCTTAAACTAATCATAAATTTAAAGCAATTTCTGTTGTATGGGATAACTTTAAGATAGTAAAACTGTGTTAGACAATTTTGGGGTGTGTTTGTTTTATATTAGTATTTTAAGGGACTTTTAATTTGTCCCCCACTTTTTGGGCTGAGCTGTAGGTCTGGTTCTCTCTCTGGATATTTGACTAAGATCTTGAGAAAGGTATTTTACCTTTCGATCATCCTGTTTCTTTACTATCTATGCACATGAATTTAAATGTCAGTGGACTCTCTCCTAATGTTAGTAGAAATTTTCAAATGGGTCCACTTACACATTTCAATACATTTGTTGGTTTTCTTATTATCTGATTTCATCAACTTCTCTTTGCCAAGTTGCTCCCTCTTTTGCAGTCACCTCAAGAAGACATTAAGGGGAGGAGGAAAAAGGAGAGGTAAAACAAATCAATAAGAATGTTCCAAAATGAGTCAGCATATGATTATTTTTAATTGTCTCCAGAATCAATCAGGCAAATTTATAGAAGTGGTTTTTGGAGTTAATTTAATTGAGGAAACATGATATCCAGAGAGATGAAGACAGTTGCCTAAAACCTCAGAGTCAGTTGACAGATCTCGAATTAGAACTCGCATCTTCTAACTCTTGCAGGAGAAATAGTGCCTTTTCTATTATACTACAGAACACTGCACTGCCTGACAGAAACTGCTGCTCTGCCTTCCAAATGGAATCATAGATTTCTAGATCTATATACAATGCCTGTGTGCTCCACGGATGAGGATAATCCCGATGGCAGAAACCAAAAAGCCATTTAAGCTCAACAATGACAATGATAAGAAAAGACCACGAATGTCTCAGGTTAGAAAAAGATGGAACTTTTCAGACTCTATTCCCTGAGAGGGTTTGGTAATGTTTAACATTCATTAGGGTCGGTCAAGTGACTACCTTCCAAAATCCCTGTTTACAGCAGTGATGAGGCATGAGCAGTGACAATATCCTTATTGGACAAGAGACTGAAAGGGGAGAAAAGTCCAGTGTTCTCCAGCCTCAGTTCCAGTTTTGCAGGCAACAGGGGCTCAGCAGCCATCTCCTGCTCCACAGTGCACATCACTGAGTTGGGAGGCTGGAGTTTTACAGAGACCAACAGAAATTTTCATTCCGTTCAAGCACGGAAATGTCGCCAAAATCTGAAAGCCTGAACTCTGCAGGAATGAGAGAACAGTTGGCTCCTGCATCTGAAATAGGCTCTGGCAGTGGTGTTGCATGTAGCTAGGTCGCATTTTGCAAAACAGAAGCCATTATCTTTAGCATATCAACCAGACAAAATTAAATTGTAATTACATGGAGACATCCAAAAGCAAGCTATTTTGTCTTCAGTTAAATTCAAAGAAGTGTAATCGAGATTACCAATTTGAAAAGAAGTTTAGACAAGCAATAAATGTGGCTAGAAGAAACATGGAATTAGACATTTAAAAACTACCAGTCTGAATTTTAATGACTCGTAAATAATATTTCAGAAACCCAAGTACTGTACTATAGTACATTTTTCTAGCTTTAGATTTTGAGAAAGGGATGAGAATTTTCTTGAAGTTTCACTGATTTATTAACCACATTTTTTCATTAATAGATTTTCATTTGCTTTTAAAGAAGTAAATATAAAGGTACTTATACTCATAAAATGTTGTAAAGAGCTCATACACTGTTAGAAAATTGCTTACCCAAAGAAACAGATTAATACCATTTTATTCCACGGTCTTCTTTAATATGAGAATTAGGCCTCTGCTGAGGGAGAAAATATTTTTAGAATAGATGAAAATCGAATCAGTCACTTTGGAGACTTTGAAAGAATAACGTGTATCTATTTAAGATGGCCAAGAAGAAAAGGTGAAGAAAATGTCATCCACCAGGGCATTGCCCAATAATCAAATCCTTCCTTTGGGAACTTCAGTGGTTTTTTGTTTTACAATCACTTGATTAGATTCTGATCAAAGGAGTTAATAGCCAGTTAGCTTTGCAAGCCTTAGTCTAAAATTATGACCTAGCAGACTTCAAAGTGAACTGCAAATGAGTTTTAAAATTTGGCCTCTTTCAGTGATCTCTGATGAAGTGGTCGTCCTGGCCAAGCTGAAGGGGGAATCAGCAATTCCCCTTCAGAACAAACCTTTGTTCTCCTTTCAGCTCTATAGATGAGAAATTTGGTGCCTTCTCAAGGTGTGTGCCATAACGGAATATGATGGGAAAGCATTTTCACGAACCTTCTCTCCAAAGTCCAGTTAAGTATGTGTAACTTATACACACACATACATACACTAGTTAGGAGAAGGACAGAAACTAAATAACTAATCAAATTAAATAACTAATCGAATTAAATTAATTTTGAAAAAACTTAAATCAGGAAACACAAAAAGATACAAAAGGGATTTTAAGTATCATGTTATTCATTTTATGGCTAATGTTAACTTTATATCCACAAGAAGTTGGGGTCTAACTATTTCCTCACATATTTATTTTGGTATAAATGTCACAAATAAGGTAATAGACAGAATATATTCATTGAACAATGTACTGGCAAGTTTACCCCCAGGTCAGGCGCCATTCAACCTCTGCCCATAACACTGAGAAGCCTCTTAAGTTCAATTGTACCAATGAGGAATTTGAATATAGTATTACCATTAAAGAGCTTCACATTCAAAGATCAATGCTTGCCTTTCCATCACTTATGTCATATAAACTTAGCACCACCTTGAAGATCCAGGCACTGTTTGCCTTGCACATAAATAACCCCAATCTCCCCGTAACTGACCTTTTAAAATCCATGCTTGCATCTTTCCAATGGTTTGTTCCTTGGTTCCCATTTGCCCTCCATAGCAAATCCATGTTATTGAATGCAGCCAGAAGGCCCTCCATTTATCACCTCTACCAGGTCAATCTGAGAGTGAGACAATCTATAATGGTCCTTGTAAATAAACAGAAAGTGAACATTTGAAAGAGATAAGGCAGCTGCCAAAGTTGGCCAATGTCCAAGACAGTAAGTGGTTTAGTCAGGAGGAGAAACTTGGGTTCAAGAGCATCCTCTAGGTACAAAAAGAAAGAAAACATGCTGTATGCATGTCAGTTCACCCTGAATATCAGTGCCTTGCTGAAAATAAACCTAGCATGGGACTAAAAGCAGCTGCCTTTTTTTTTTTAATTTTTATTTTTTAATCTTATTTATAAGCACATCAAACGGCTTAACTAACAAATGTACCAACTCATTGTCTGGCCTGGATTTGGGTTATACTTGGCCTTGACAAATACTGTCCAGATGTTGTCTAAATTGTGTCTGCTTTCAACAGAAGGTCAATAAACTGAGAAAACTGGCTTTGTGTTTCCTACAAATTTATTGATCCAAATCCTAGAAATGAAATAAACCACAGTAGGGATAACAAGGGCTTGAGATAGGGAGAAGGAGCCAAACATTTTTCTCCTGCTTTCTCCAAGCATAACTATAATTTGTCCACAAATTAATTTACATTTTGGAGAGAGCCAACAGTTGATAAAGAATAGAGGAGGAAGAGGAAAGTGATGATGGGAAGATTAGGGGGAGAAGAGAACAAAAGAAGGAAGGGTGAGAGGCTAAGAAAAGGACAGGATGCAAGACCAAGTTAAAACATGCTGAATAATGAGTGGCTACTCTACCCTCAAAACAAGTACACAGAATTCCCACCACTCCTCTTTCGCCACTTTTGCACATGTACCCACTCCTATAATTTTAGGGCTACTATGGATGTAAGTAACGTGGTGTGCAAACATCTGTGCTTCATTTTCTTAACCCCTCCACCAATGATCAGATGATTTTCTCACTTAAGATCCCGATGCTTAGGATTCTAAAACCAAGTCAACTAGCCAGAGAGATATAACGTCACAAGACATCTCTGGGTGTCATGTGATCATCTTCAAAACTATCTTAATTCTTTCATATCATCAGGAAGTTATGCGATATAAACATCTTACTATGTTAAATGGCATTTTACAAAGAGAAATGCACCATGATGACATAAATAGGACACTAAGAGCATTTAATTTGGCTGGAATTTGATTTTTTTTATTCTAAAAGATATACACAAATGAAAACACATTCCAATTATTTAGAGATAATCACACTTTATGATGACTTCCATAACATAAAATATATTGGATTGGCCAAAAAGTTCATTCAGGTTTTCCCGTAGCAGATTATGGAAAAACTGAATGAACTTTTTGGCCAACCAAATGTATCATTAAACTGTGCCAGTCTTAAAGAGCTGTATGTTGGGTAAAAAAATTAAAGTATTATTTTATGTTTGATTTATTTGAAGATGAGTCAACCACAAATTTAGTTATCCAGGAAAGAGATTGAAACCAGAAAATCATGAATTAAGACTTTCAGCTCAAATAAAAGATACGAAATGCAAGATTTTACTTATAAGAAGGTTTTAAAGCTGAGACATTGCATTCACTTAGAATAGCTTGAAACACATGGCAGCCAATTAGAAGCAGAAAAAACATGCATTGATAGTAATGAGAAATGGCTGTTGAAAGAAGAGACCATAGGGAAAAAAGGAATAAAACTGTGCTCTGGCATCATTTGGAGTGGAGCAAAATAACCCTAAGAGCCATACTAGTGTCTGAAGGCCTTGCTAAATTATAATTAAGCATAATATTTTTAGCACATTTTGACAATATTGGAGGATGAAGAAAATATTTAGTATTATCAATGAGACAAAAGAAAATACAACATATTTTGTAAAAATTTTTATCTAAAAACTATTAAAATATATTGTACTGCTGATGCTTAAATGGGTGAAAATAGTGAATGGGTATGAAACAAAAAGAAATGAAAAGAGTAACCAATCAGATATTAGAGGATTATGGGGCACCTGATTAGATCAGTAAATCCATGAATAGCAATGTATATCTCCACTTCTTTCACTGTGGAGAGAATACCTTGATGGAGGTAATTTAGGCACAATAATATTGTGTGTATAAGATAGTCATTAAATCCAAAGATGAAGATCTGAAGAAGGAAGGTGGGCAGAGAATGCACTTTATTCTGCTGAAGACAAATGATTGCCCCTTCCACAATGGAAAGGACTCCTGGTTGGAAATAAGAGTGGGCTGGACTGGAAGGAGAGAGGGAAGGAGTGGTGAGACGAAGCTGGAAACGTAAGTGGAGACAAGACCCTGCAGGGCCTTATAAGCATGTTGAGAATATTTAATCTCGATCTTCTAAGCAGAAGGAGTCCACCAAAGTGTTTTAAACAGGGGAATACACATGACTATACTTGTGTTTCTAAAAGGTCCCCCTGAAAGTAGACAAAGAAGGGATGTGGACCCTGGGAAACTCCAGGAACAAGATGATATGTATGGTGGTAATAGAGTGGTGATATGGTAGAGATGAAGGATTGCATAATGGGGTGTAAGTGCAGAGAGCAGTAGGGTGATGCTGAGTGTTGGGGTGCTAAGTGATGCTTGGCATTAAGACAGTGAGTATGAGAAACAAGAAGAACTACAATCCTGCAGCCTATGGAACAAAAACCACACTCACAGAAAGATAGACAAGACAAAAATGCACAGGGCTATGTACCAGATGAATGAACAAGATAAAACCCCAGAAAAACAACTAAATGAAGTGGAGATAGACAACCTTCCAGAAAAAGAATTCAGAATAATGATAGGGAAGATGATGAGGACCTTGGAAAAAGAATGGAGGCAAAGATCGAGAAGATACAAGAAATGTTTAACAAAGACATAGAAGAATTAAAGAACAAACAAACAGAGATGAACAATAAAATAACTGAAATGAAAACTACACTAGAAGGAAACAATAGCAGAATAACTGAGGCAGAATAATGGATAAGTGACCTGGAATACAGAATGGTGGAATTCACTGCTGCAGAACAGAATAAAGAAAAAAGAATGAAAAGAAATGAAGACAGCCTAAGGGACCTCTGGCACAACATTAAACGCAACAACATTCACACTATAGGGGTCCCAGAAGGAGAAGAGAGACAGAAAGGACCAGAGAAAATATTTGAACAGATTATAGTCAAAAACTTCCCTAACATGGGAAAGGAAATAGCCACCCAAGTCCAGGAAGCGCAGAGAGTCCCATACAGGATAAACCCAAGGAGAAACAGGCCGAGACACATAGTAATCAAATTGGCAAAAATTAAAGACAAAGAAAAATTACTGAAAGCAACAAGGGAAAAACAACAAATAACATACAAGGGAACCCCCATAAGTTTAACAGCTGATTTCTCAGCAGAAACTCTACAAGCCAGAAGGGAGTGTCATGATATACTTAAAGTGATGAAAGGGAAGAATCTGCAACCAAGACTACTCTACTCGGCAAGGATCTCATTCAGATTCGATGGAGAAATCAAAACCTTTACAGACAAGCAAAAGCTAAGAGAATTCAGCACCATCAAACCAGTTCTACAACAAATGCTAAAGGAACTTCTCTAAGTGGGAAAAACAGGAGAAGAAAAAGACCTACAAAAACAAACCCAAAACAATTAAGAAAGTGGTCATAGGAACAAACGTATCGATAATTACCTTAAACGTGAATGGATTAAATGCTCCAACCAAAAGACACAGGCTTGCTGAATGGATACAAAAACAAGACCCACATATATGTTGTCTATAAGAAAACCACTTCATATCTAGGGACACATACAGACTGAAAGTGAGGGGATGGAAAAAGATATTCCATGCAAATGGAAATCAAAAGAAAGCTGGAGTAGCAATACTCATATCAGATAAAATAGATGTTAAAATAAAGAATGTTACAAGAGACAAGGAAGGACACTACATAATAATAAAGGGATCAATCCAAGAAGAAGATATAACAATTATAAATATATATGCACCCAGCATAGGAGCACCTCAATACATAAGGCAACTGCTAACAGCTATAAAAGAGGAAATTGACAGTAACACAATAATAGTGGGGGACTTTAACACCTCACTTACACCAATGGACAGATCATCCAAAACGAAAATAAGTAAGGAAACAGAAGCTTTAAATGACACAATAGACCAGATAGATTTAAATGATATTTATAGGACATTCCATCCAAAAGCAGCAGATTACACTTTCTTCTCAAGTGTGCATGGAACATTCTCCAGAACAGATCACATCTTGGGTCACAAATCAAGCCTCAGTAAATTTAAGAAAACTGAAATCATATCAAGCATCTTTTCTGACCACAATGCTATGAGATTAGAAATGAATTACAGGGAAAAAAATGTAAAAAACGCAAACACATGGAGGCTAAATAATACGTTACTAAATAACCAAGAGATCACTGAAGAAATCAAAGAGGAAATCAAAAAATACCTAGAGACAAATGACAATGAAAACACGACTACCCAAAACCTATGGGATCCAGCAAAAGCAGTTCTAAGAGGGAAGTTTATAGCTATACAAGCCTACCTCAAGAAACAAGAAAAATCTCAAATAAACAATCTAACTTTACACCTAAAAGAACTAGAGAAAGAAGAACAAACAAAACCCAAAGTTAGGAAAAGGAAAGAAATCATAAAGATCAGAGCAGAAATAAATGAAATAGAAACAAAGAAAACAATAGCAAAGATCAATAAAACTAAAAGCTCGTTCTTTGAGAAGATAAACAAAATTGATAAACCATTGGCTAGACTCATCAAGAAAAAGAGGGAGAAGACTCAAATCAATAAAATTAGAAATGAAAAAGGAGAAGTTACAACAGACACCGCAGAAATACAAAGCATCCTAAGAGACTACTACCAGCAACTCTATGCCAAGAAAATGGACAACCTGGAAGAAATGGACAAATTCTTTAAAGGTATAACCTTCCAAGACTGAACCAGGAAAAAATAGAAAATATGAACAGACCAATCACAAGTAATGAAATTGAAACTGTGATTAAATATCTTCCAACAAACAAAAGTCCAGGACCAGATGGCTTCACAGGTGAATTCTATCAAACATTTAGAGAAGAGCTAACACCCATCCTTCTCAAACTCTTCCAAAAATTTGCAGAGAAGGAACACTCCCTAACTCATTCTATGAGGCCACCATCACCCTGATACCAAAACCAGACAAAGATACTACAGAAAAAGGAAATTACAGACCAATATCACTGATGAATATAGATGCAAAAATCCTCAACAAAATACTAGCAAACAGAATCCAACAACACATTAAAAGGATCATACACCATCCATGATCAAGTGGGATTTATCCCAGGGATGCAAGGATTCTTCAATATACACAAATCAATCAATGTGATACACCATATTAAAAAATTGAAGAAGGAAAACCATATGGTCATCTCAATAGATGCAGGAAAAGCTTTTGACAAAATTCAACACCCATTTATGATAAAAACTCTCCAGAAAGTGTGCATAGAGGGAACCTAACTCAACATAATAAAGGCCATATACGACAAACCCACAGCAAACATCATTCTCAATGGTGAAAGCATTTCCTCTAAGATCAGGAGCAACACAAGGATGTCCACTCTCACCACTGTTATTCAACATGGTTTTGGAAGTCCTAGCCACGGCAATCAGAGAAGAAAAAGAAATAAAAGGAATACAAATTGGAAAAGAAAAAGTAAAACTGTCACTGTTTGCAGATGACATGATACTATACACAGATAATCCTAAAGATGCCACCAGAAAACTACGAGAGCTAATCAATGAATTTGGTAAAGTTGCAGGATGCAAAATTAATGCACAGAAATCTCTTGCATTCCTATACACCAATGATGAAAAATCTGAAAGAGAAATTATGGAAACACTCCCATTTACCGTTGCAACAAAAAGAATAAAATACCTAGGAATAAACCTACCTAGGGAGACAAAAGACCTGCATGCAGAAAACTATAAGACACTGATGAAAGAAATTAAAGTTGATACCAACAGATGGAGAGATATACCATGTTCTTGGATTGGAAGAATCAATATTGTGAAAATGACTATACTACCCAAAGCAATCTACAGATTCAATGCAATTTCTATCAAATTACCAATGGCACTTTTTATGTAACTAGAAGAAAAAATCTTAAAATTTGTATGGAGACACAAAAGACCCTGAATAGCCAAAGCAGTCTTGAGGGGAAAAAACAGAGCAGGAGGAATCAGGCTCCCAGACTTCAGACTATACTACAAAGCTACAGTAATCAAGACAATATGGTACTGGCACAAAAACAGAAACATAGATCAATGGAACAAGATAGAAAGCCCAGAGATAAACCCACGCACCTATGGTCAACTAACCTATGACAAAGGAGGCAAGGATATACAATGGAGAAAAGACAGTCTCTTCAATAAGTGGTGCTGGGAAAACTGGACAGCTACATGTAAAAGAATGAAATTAGAAGACTCCCTAACACCATACACAAAAATAAACTCAAAATGGATTAGGGACCTAAATGTAAGACCAGACACTATAAAACTGTTAGAGGAAAACATAGGAAGAACACTCTTTGACATAAATCACAGCAAGATCTTTTTGGATCCACCTCCTAGAGTAATGGAAATAAAAACAAAAATAAACAAATGGAACCTAATGAAACTTAAAAGTTTTTGCACAGCAAAGGAAGCCATAAATAAGACAGAAAGACAACCCTCAGAATGGGAGAAAATATTTGCAAATAAATCAACGGACAAAGGATTAATCTCCAAAATATATAAACAGCTCATGCAGCTTGATATTAAAAAAACAAACAACCCCATCCAAAAATGGGCAGAAGACCTAAATAGACATTTCTCCAAAGAAGACATACAGATGGCCAAGAAGCACATGAAAAACTGCTCAGCTTCGCTAATTATTAGAGAAATGCAAATCAAAACTACAATAAGGTATCACCTCACACCAGTTAGAATGGGCATCATCAGAAAATCTACAAACAACAAATGTTGGAGAGGGTGTGGAGAAAAGGGAACCTTCTTGCCCTGTTGGTGGGAATGTAAATTGATACAGCCACTATGGAGAACAGTATGGAGGTTGCTTAAAAAACTAAAAATAGAATTACCGTATGATCCAGCAATCCCACTACTGGACATATACCCAGAGAAAACTGTAATTCAAAAAGAAACATGCACCCCAATGTTCATCGCAGCACTATTTACAATAGCCAGGTCACGGAAGCAACTTAAATTTCCATCAACAGACGAATGGATAAAGAAGTTGTGGTACATATATACAAAGGAATATTACTCAGCCATAAAAAGGAACGAAAATGGGTCATTTGGTGAGACGTAGATGGATCTAGACACTGTCATGCAGAGTGAAGTAAGTCAGAAAGAGAAACACAAATATCGTATATTAACGCATATATGTGGAATCTAGAAAAATGGTACAAATGAACCAGTTTGCAGGGCAGAAATTGAGACACAGATGTAGAGAACAAATGTATGGACGCCAAAGGGGGAAAGCGGTGGGGGGGTGTGGGGATGGTGGTGTGATGAATTGGGAGATTGGGATTGACATGTATACACTGATGTGTATAAAATTGATGACTAATAAGAACCTGCTGTATAGAAAATAAAAATAAATAAATAAGCATGATCATTAAAAAAAAAAGTGAATATGGAGATGAACTGGAGATTATGAGCTTAGTTTTGGACATGATGCAATTGAGGAAGGTTTAAGACATCTATGAACTAATGTATGCTGCTGGACATACAAGTCTAGACCTTACAGGATGGGTGTGGGCTATTTATATAATATGTTCTAGATATAGAACCTTGGAAATACTGCTTATGAATCTGCTTAAGAAAACTACAGTATTTCCCTTTTGCACCATAACGCAGGTATATCTCAACGTTATAAAATGAATATTTACGCCCCCCCAAAAATTCATAATGGAGTTAGTGCCCTTACAAAGGAGACTCCAGAGACCTTTCTTGCCCTCTCTCCACCATGTGAGGATACAAGAAGATAAAGGCAGTCTACAACCCAGAAGAGAGCTTTTACCAGACCTGACCATGCAGGCACTCTGATCAAGAACTTCCAACCTCTAGAACTATGAGAAATAATTTTTCTATTGTTTATAATATGGTATTTTTTTAAATTGCAGCCTGAACTAAGACACCCAATAGGGGCTGCAATATTTTAGCAGTCTGGTTAGAACTAGTGCCAGCTATTACGTAAAGCAATCAGAAAATCCTCTAAGCTGAAATTTAAAAACCCTGATGAAGTTTTAGATGAAATTGTAATTGGGCAGGTATAGACCTATGAGCAACTTGATATAGGTTATTATTATTTGTTTGAGCCCACTCCCATATTGCCCAACAAGCTAAGAATTACTTATCCTGAATGTATATTAATACAAGAAACTCTGCATTTTCAGAGGATGGTACATGCACTTTGTTCCTAATGTGGAATAAGCAGATGATAAGCTCCAGGAGAGCGGGACCATGCCTGTCTTGGTCGTGGCACCCAAAGGCACTCAATAATTGCTGCCTAAAAAGATGATGACCCAATGGAATTTCTGCAAAAGGAAGCTGGGGCTTATCATTCATTTTAGAAAGGTATCTGAAGCCTTCTGGAAAATATTTCCTTTCCATTTAAGAGATTCCAGTAAAAATTATCTGCTTTTTGTACCTCTGGACAATATCTATCTTTGACATCAAACACTGCTGCATCTTTCAAACTGTAAGTCTCAAGATGGTGACACAAGAAAGAGGCTGAGTTAAGAGAACCACAGAGTAGCACAGAGTTTGGAGCCTCTACACATGCAATCTTCCCACATGAGATGATAAACTTCATTACTGTTCAGGCCAAGTTGAGTTAAGATACCCTGTTATTTGTAGTCTTAGATATTCTTACTTACAAAATACCACTCCCACTTGAAGATAACATGCTGCTACGGCTGATTAACTTGGTGAATATGTCAGATGACATCCAATTTATGCAACTTATCCCTAACTTTTGTAGAGAATATTCGAATATACTTCAAACTCTTAAAAGCAAGGAGTTACAATCAACTAGCAAGGTATCAGCACCCCGTGTTTTGTCAAACTTATCTTTCATCATTTTCATCATCCCAGACACATATAATTTACCAACACAGATGATTTCAATTTTTGGTCCTTCAGAGATTATCAGCATTAGCATCGTTATTACAGTAAACCTGTATCATGTACACTAGTAGGATGTGGTAGGGTGGTCAAGGTCTTTATTAATTAAATTGTGTCACAGACCTCATTATAAAGTTGACTTCTCCCTGGATAGTACAGTAATAGTGTTAATCTACCCTGCCAAGTGAAGGCAAACTTTTAAGATTGATAGATACAAACGAAAGTGTGTTAGCAAAATCAAAAACCAGGTCCCAAGTGCCATGATTTTTATTAATTTGGAAGAGAAGGAAATTACTCCCAGAAGAGAATCAGAATGAAGGTCAACGCCTTGATAACCACACTGTTATTTATGGCTATACCTAGATACCATCAACATACCAACAACCTTTCTGTTCTAGCCAACATGAATTGAATGGGAAGGTGATAGAAACACCATGTGCAATAGACTGATTTTTTAATGGCCCTGATACTCCATCCCACCCTCTTCCTTCACCATACAACTTTATAATTCTAACTAAAAGTACATAGTCTTTTTTTCCCCCACCCCTTGGATCTGGAATGTTCTTGTGAATTGCTTTGACCAGTCAAATGCAGTGGAAATGATGGTGTCCCAGCTTTGAACATAGGTCTCAAGAGACCTTGTGTGTTTCTGCTTACTTTCTCTCTTGGTCCCCTCCATGAAAACGTGCCTGTGCTAGCCAACTGGAGGCTAAGATGCATAGAACAGAGTTGAGTTTCCCCAGTCATCTCAGGCTAGGCTATCCTAGATCAGTTGACAGCCATTTGCCTCCCAGACATGTGAGTGACCATAGCCCAAATTCACAGAGTCACCTAGCTGATCCACATGTTTTCTTAAAAAATATCAGCTAACATCAGCTGAGCTAAATAAATTATTTCTGATCTAAATAAATTATTGTTACCTGACACTGAAGTTTTGTGGTTATTTATTATACAGCTTTATTTTATAAACATTTAACTGACACCATGCATTCATTTCTAAGGTCTTTTATTTTAGCAACAATTTCTACAATACCCCATAAGTTTTTTGTTTTGTCTTGTTTTTTGTTTTTTACTGCAGTATTCTACTGTTAGGAATGGAGATTTCAGAGATCATTCATTTGAATCTTACTACCGTAATAGCCCTTACCTTAAAAGTTCAGGGGTCGTGGGGTGGTGGTGGGGATTCTGACAGTTGCCAACAGTTCCCATTCTAAACTCCCCACTAAACTGCAGACCACATATGGCCTACTACCTACTGATTTTGGCAAAGACATCTCAACTCAATATGTCTATCACTAAACTCATAATTTTTTCAGTAAACTTATTTCTCATTCCTTATTCCCTATCTCAATAACTGTCACTACCATCCTCACATTTGCTCAAGCCTGGAAATGGGTGTTGAACTCCTCTCTTCCTCTCCCTACCTCCAAATATACCCAGTCACAGAATACTGTATATTATACATACAAATATCAAGAATCCATCCACTTCTCCCCACGTTGGTTGCACTGCCCTATTCCAAATAACTTTATTTGAGCTACTATAAACAACTTATTAATTAAATTGTGTCACAGACCTCATTATAAAGTTGACTTCTCCCTGGATAGTACAGTAATAGTATTAATCTACCCTGCCAAGTGAAGGCAAACTTTTAAGATTGATAGATACAAACGAAAGTGTGTTAGCAAAATCAAAAGTGTGTTAGCAAAATCAAAAACATAAACATAATCATAAACAACTTAAGAAAATAGATCATTTATTGGAGTATATGGCCACCTCCCAAAATGAAAAGCAAAGCTTCAGATACTGGCTCAGAAATGACAAGAGCCCAAGTAGCTCTGGAGATCTAAGCAGCTGGCATTAGTGGAAAATCTGTGGTCTTGGATCAATGATTTCAATCCATTTTTCCAACCTCTGGTCACTCTGTTCAAGATCTAAGGCCAACATGGAGAGCTTGATCAGCTTAGCTTGAGTCATATGCCACCCTTGCCTAAGGTAATACAAGGCATCTTACCTGACTTTCCCACTCAAAAAGAAATCAAGATGCTGTTAACCAAAGAACAAGAGACTGAATGCTGCATGGCAAGAACAACAATGTTGTCCACTCCTCTGGCATATCTGATTTCTCTCAAATATTCATATTTTAATTGTCAAAATCTCTTTTAATCTGTGCTTAAAACTTTATCATGGAAACCTGGCACTGCTAGGAAATAAATTAGTGTTGCAATTTGATATCTTCTAAGATTATTTTCTGACCTTATCTTTAAGCAGCTTCAGCATGTTGGCTGCAGAAAGAAGTCTTCCTGTATCAAGGTTACATAAAGACTCTGTTTCTGAATGCACATAAAGCCAGGCATTCTAAGACTAAGGTTTATTCACTTGCCTCTCCACCCCCTCCATAATTTGCCTCATGAGCAGCTTTGCCTCTGCATATCATGGATTATTATTTTCCATCCTGGAATATGGAAGGGAGTCTCACTGTTCCTACAGACCTGATCGTCAGTTCTCAATGTCCCACATTCTTTTGCATCAACATGGTACCTATTTCTGTTGTAGGCAACAACAAAAAAAATGTGTTGCAAGAAATAAAACACAATTCAAAACTAACTCAAAGCTGTAGCCAGTGTCTGTGGATGTAGGTATTGGAGGAAAGGAGGTTATTGTAGACAGAGGTATAAGATTTCTCATGGAAATACAGAAAATGCTGAGTACTAAGATTGCAGGAAGTGAACATCAAGGCAGGCTAGTGGGCCTCAGCAGCAAGAATTTATAGTCTCTCACTCTTGTGCTTCACTATTAATTTATCTCAGGTATTCCACAAATGTCAGCTAATTTCATTTGCAACCAAATGAAGTTGTTCTTGAAGTTCCAGTCCAAATTTCTTGAAATTTGGTTCAGGGTTTTTGTTCTTATTTTTGCTTTGTATTTTTCCATCTAGAGAGATGGACAATTTATAGATGGGCTACGTCAGGCCCTGTGTCTATACATGATTTAGTCCACAGGATGTGGGTCAGAGGCAAAAACCCTTCATAGATCTCTGAGTAGGTGCAGCTATGATAGACACAGTAGATTGCTTTTTCAATGGACATTTCCTTCATTTCCTTGTTAATAGAACTAATGTGCCCAAGACAGTGAGTCTTGATTGGATTAAATCAACCACAGTGTGCTTTGCCAGTAGGCTGACTTGGGCATATAATCCAATTCTGCACAATAAGATGTGAGGGAAAGTCTGCTGAGAGAATTTTGGGGAATATTTCCTTCTGCGATACAAAGAGATCCTTAGGAAAAATATCTGTCTGTTCTTTCACTAGATGTTGCCCAGAATTGCAAGATCTATGACCACAAAAGGACAATCTAAGGACTAAAATGATTCCTGGTTATGTTAGAGAGAGCTTGATCTATGATGATGTGGTTGATTTACTGGTTTAATTGGCAAGTGTCCTACCAGGACTCTTTTTGTTATATAAGGTAATGATCCCTATATTAAACTACTTTTAATTGAATATTCTATTACTTATAATTGAAAGATCCTGTTACAGCAGGATTTCTGTTTTCTGGGAGCATGGGTAAGAATGGTACCCCAAGATATGTCTATATAGAAGGATAGAGCATAGTACTTAATTTTATGTCTACCTAATTATGACTATTTTTCCCTTTTTGGAGATGTATGCATGCCAACATTTTAGATTCTTTCATAGGAGTCCCTAAGTGATTGAACCATTGATTAAGATGGCAAACTTCAAGAAGTTATTAAACATAATAATTAATGTCTTCTAAAACCTAATCCCTAGCCCTAACCTTCATTTTCTGTCTTGTTTTCTTCACTACTATAAATGAAGGATATGTTCTGAATGTGAGATCCTGCAAAAACTGAACAAAGTAAATATTAGATACTAGCAAATTCTGCTATGGCCTTCCTTATTTTCTCCAATAGCCTTTGGGGTCATCTGTATACTGTGTCCAGATTCTAGATGCTAGTAGGACTCAGGATCATTGTTTTAAGAGAAAATTCTTACAGATATATAATAAGGTTATCATGTCCTCTTCAAAATGGCTACCTTCAAGACACCATTTTTACCGGAGTTAGAGTGTTTTTTAAATGTGAAAATAAGAAAACACTGATTATTTCTCTTATCTTCTAAATGGAGAAAATGGCACTGAAAAAAATAGTGACTTTCCTGAAGTCATACAAGTTAATGAAAATTCTAGAATCTCTTTACATTTTAATGTTTTGCAGTAATTTTTTTCTTTACCTTGCACTGTATAGTCATAGAGAATTGCAGATGAGTCCTATCGTTCTTATTATTCAGTTCCTTTATCAGGATTAAGGGAATTACAAATGTATTTTGAGTCTCTAATTTTTATTTACTTTTGCCAATTTTCCCATCTTCCCTACCTCCCCACACCCACATATTGCTATTTGACAAGAGAGATATCTTTTAAATATACATGAATTTATCTGTGAAAAGCAATTTTTTCAACCAAATATATCCTCTGCTGGGGCAGATGTATCAACATCATTTAGATAGTTTATATGTTTAGAACTAGGTACATGAATGGATGAGTGAAAACAAGTGTCCTGAGGTTAAAAGTCCACTTTTATAATTTGACTACATTTTTGCTAATATGGATAGTCTCACCTGTTAACTACAAATAAATAGAAACACTAGTTAAAGCACAATAATAAAAAAAAGGTGCTTTTTCTATGTAACCAAAGAAAAGCAAATAAATAGGTGTAACTCAAAGGAAAGCCAGGGATAAAACTGAATCCCCTGTATATAGAATAAAACATTGAAGAATTACTATCTCTGTGGAAAAGAGAATTAGAAAAGTCCCACCCACTCGCCTGAGTTGCTCCAGTTAAGCTTGCAAATTACCTAGAAACATAGGTGAAGAAAATATCACTTTTAAGAAAAGAAAACTGCAGATAAGCAATACACATGAGTATGAAGTCCCAGTGTATTATATCTGCTTGACTGGGTTTTACAGACACTGATAGGTATCTATCACATATCCATTCTTCCCCTTCTTTCTTACTAAGAGGATGTCTATGTTATTGGGGTTGAGAATGACCCAAGTTAAATTAGTATATTTGGTGGTGGTGGTGGGGTGGTTACCTTGCACCTAGATGTGGCTACTTGAAGAATTCTGGCTAATTATCTGTGGTCCAATGTCTCTGAAGCCTCCTTAAATGGCAGGCAAGTACAGTTTTTTTCCTTTCACCTTCCCCTGCTTCCTCTCCTGAGGAAGGATGCAATAGTTTGAGCTCTAACAGTCGAAGAATGTAAGCTGTGCATTAGGGTGGTGAAGGAGTAGAGAGAAAATGAACCTGAGTACCTGAGAACTTCATCAAGATGTATATCATCCATGGACAGGCTACTTGCAAACTAATTTTATCCAAGAAAATTCATCTTTATATTGAGGGTCCCTATTAATAGCAGCAAAATCAGTTCCCAACTATTTTATATTGGATTAACAAAATTTACATAAAAATTGTTTTAAGACCTTTGTCAAAGGCAAAATGAAACCACTTTATGAATCATTCACTATTCTGAACACAAGAATTTGTGTGTGCACATGCACACACACACCTAGCTGAAGGTGTTCTCAAAAAATTAAATAAACCCATCCTTATACACATTCACCACGGGGGGTGGGAGGGGAAACTGTCCACTAGGAGAGAGAATCAGCAAGCAAAACAAGAGATTTAACACCCCAAGATATAAAACTATACAACAATTAAAAGAATCTATAAAATTTTTTAAATTGTAATCATTATAGAGGTTAAAGACAGGTTAGAAGACATAATGGAAGAAAAGAAATGTATTATTTAAACCTGAAGGATTTGAACCCCAGAGAATCCTGAAATAAAAAATTTAACCACTGAAATAAACACACAAACACACAACACAATAGAGGTTAAATAACAAATTAGGAAAAATAAAACTACATCTAGAAAAGTATTTGGTATGTAGGGTAAAGCAGAAAAAATGGGAAATGTGACAGAACTGTCAGGAGAAATGGAGGATAAAATAAGAAATTCCAATGTATATTAACTGAATATTCAGAAAAAAAATTAGAGAATTATGGAGAGACAACAGTTGAAGGAATAATTGTCAAAAATGTTCTGGAATTAAAGTAAGATCTAAGTCTCCAAAAGAAGAAGTAACATGAGTACAAAGTAGAAAAAGTAAAACAAATACCTACCTACAGTGTTGTGAAAAAGCAGAACTTCAAAGCTAAAGATAAAAATCGTAAAGGCAACCAGTGAAAAATGTGGAATACCTAAACAAGTAATCAGAAAACCTTGGAATAATAGCTTCAGAGTGCTGAGGGAAATAACTGTCAGTGTAGAATTCATTACTTAAACGACTATTCAAGAAGAAGAAAAAATTTTTAAATATTCAAATAGAGGCTGAGAGATTTGACTACTTACAGACTCTTGATGAAATATGAAATTTAGTAAGAACAGAATAGAAACTAGAATAATGGATGGGTTCAAGAAGCAAGATGAGCAAGAAATTGACAAATACGTTGGTATCTAAATAGTCATTAGATATAAATACTACTACTAATAATGATTAATTTGGTAAAATTGTATGGAAGATGGGGATGGGAAATCAGAGATGAGGTTAAGTATTTTGAATTGCTTGGGAGCAGTCTAGAGATAAGAACTTTAGAAGGTTTAAAACTAACTATAATTATTTACAAATTTAAGGGTAACCACAAAAAAATAGAAGCATAATATCTAGTTTCTAAAACAAAAAAATAAGACGTAAAGAAATCTAATCCAATAAAAAGCATGAGAAAAGGAAAACAGAAGGAAAAAATTACAAGCATGACAATATAAAAAGAAATCATAAAATAAGGTAAAATGGTAGAAATATTTCAAATATGTCAGTAAGCATATTAAATATTCACAGATTAAGCTTGTCTGTTAACAGATTCCTAATCTGAATAAAAATAATATTAAAAGCTGTATTAATTTTATAATAGACATAAAATAAATGACAAAAAAGATTGAGAGTAAAGAGCAAGGAAAAAAATGTAACGGGAATAGTGCTCAGAAGAAAGATGATGTGGCACTATTAATATTGCAGAAAAATAGGCTTTAACATAAGAAAAATTACTCTAGAGTATGAAGGTGTCATTGCTTAATAATAAAGGGAATAATTCACCAGGAACATATATCAATTCTGAATTGTATGCAACTTACATTATAACTACACAATATACAATAATTGAAAATTATTTTTAAATTAACAACTATTATTTGAGATATTATCACCGCTCTCCCAGATCCAAGAGATTAAGCAGACAAAAGAAACATCAAAGATATAGAAAATTTGAATGAAACAATTAATCACCTTTTTCTAAAAAATAAGGGATATTCCTTCTTTTCAAGCACCCAAGAACATTTACAAACATGAAAAAGGCAATTTCTATCTTATACGTAATATTTATAGAATGGAGATGAAAAAAAGAACTTTCCACCCATGTATGTGAATAGAGTAACCTCAAAATCAAAACCAGAAAACAGCGTGAAAAAGAAAACATGTATCCCAATCTCACTTATCAACATGGTTCCAAACTTCTTAAACAAGTTACTAGTAAACCAAGTTCAGTTTACTATGAACAAACAAACCACATTTTGTGACCAAGTTTCATTCCAGGAATGCAAGAATGGCTTAACATTAGAAATTGTATTAATGTAATTTATTGAATTACAAGATGCAAGTAGAAGAACAATTTGGCCATTTCAATATATGCAGAAAAGTGATTTGAAGAAATTCAATACTCTTGTTAAAAACAAAACAGAATGACAGCAACAACAACAAAAACCCCTCAAAATAATATTAGAATTTTAGTCTGATAAATAGTTTAAAGGTGAAAGGTCTGAAACATTCCCTTTAAAGTCAGGAAAAAAACAGGGTTACTTATTCTCTCCACTTCAACATTTTCTGGACCTCCTATGCAATGCAAGATTCTGAGGAACAGAAATAAGGAAGAAATAAAACTTTTCTGATGACTAAATCATCTGACTACAAAATATGTGTACACAAAATATTAGAACTAATAAGAGTTGAGCAAAATTGCAGGATTATGAATAAATATATACAAAGAATGGCATTTATTGCTCAACACTGCTAATTTTCAGAGAATGCAAATCAAAGTCACAATGAGATACCACCTCACACCTGTTAGAATGACTGTCGTCAAAAAGACAAGAGATAAATATTGGCGAGGATGTGGAGGAAAGGAAACCCTCCTACACCGTTGATGGGATGTAAATTGGTGCATCCACTATGGAAAACAGTATGGAGGTTCCTCAAACAACTAAAAATAGAACTAACATATGATCCAGCAATTTCACTGCTGTATATATATCTAAAGAAAACAAAAACACTAATTCAAAAAGATACATGCACCCCAATATTCATAGCAGCATTATTTACAATAGCCAAGATATGGAAGCAACCTAAGTGCCCAACAGATGAATAGATAAAGGAGATGTATAATGTACACACACACACACACACACACACATACAATGGAATATTACTCAGCTATAAAAAAATTGAAATTCTACCATTTGCAACAATGTGGATGGACCTAGAGAGTATTATGCTTAGTGAAATAAGTCAGACAGAGAAAGACAAATACTCTTATGATACCACTTATATGTGGAATCTAAAAAGTTAAACAAATGAATATATATAATAAGACAGACGCAGACTCACAGATATAGAGAGCAAACTAGTGGTTATCAGTAGGGAGATGGAGGGCGGAAGGGGCAAGATGGGGTATAGGATTAAGAGACACAAACAACTATGTTTTAAATAAATAAGCAACAAGGTTATATTTTACAGCACAGGGAAATATAGCCATTATTTTGTAATAACTTTAAATGGAGTATAATCTATAAAATATTGAATCACTATGTTATACACCTGAAACTAATATAATATTGTAAATCAACTATAATAAAAAAATTTTAAAGAATGACATTTATATATAACAGCAACAATCAATTAGAAATTGTGTGTAAACATAAATCTCATTCATAATAAACTTCGAGGAACCTGGGAATAAATCTAACAAAATAAGTATAAAACATACAAGCAAAAATTTGTACAGTTTATTGAAGAATGCAAAAAAAGTTAAGTAAATCGATACCATGTTTTTATGGAACCTAATAAGCAGACCCTAAGATTCATAGAGAAGAGTAAAGGTCCAAGAATAACCAAGTTCATTCTGAAGAAGAAAAAGCATGTAAAATCCCTGCCAGAGAAAAATATTTATTATGAAACTATAGTAATTGTAGAAAACTTGGTTGGTGCCCATCTCGGGTCCTTTTCATTGGCTGCTGTGGTTGCTGCAACTTACTGCTGATTTTTGCACAAGTTCTAGGTAGGATTGTCCTTGGGCAATGAGGGCTGCCCCCCTGGGGAGTGTCTGGGAGTTACCAGCGCCCCCCCCCCAACATGGCCTGCAGCCAGGATCCTCTGTCCCAGAGGTACAAAAGCCCTACTCTCTTACCTCAGGACAGACAGACTCTGCTGTGCCATTGCTGTCTCAGAGTTCCTTGAGGGATCAGGCTGAGGCTTGATTTTACCTGAAAGCACTTTCTTACTGAGCTTCTCCTTCTCTATTTTACTTTCTTCATCGCACCCCCCCCCCCAGCAGGTTTTTTCTTGCATGTGTACTATTCATCATTCTGTATAGTACAAGACTCTTCTTTTCATTCTCTGCTTTTAGAGAACTTGACCTAAGATAGAAATTAAGAAAGTGTATATTGACACACAGACTGCTCAACGAATAAAGCAAGACAATACATTGAGGAGAATATCAGAAGGACCAATAAATACATGAAAACATTGCAATCTCACCTCGTAATCAGAGAATGCAAATGCAATTAAACAGTACTCACCAGATTGGCAAATTTTTATTGTCTGAAAATCCTAAGTGTTGATTAAGATGTGAGCAAATGAGAAACCTCATTTGTTGGTGGGAAAGTGAATTTGTTAACCAACCATTTTGAAGTGCAGTTTGTTAATATCTAACAAAATTGAAGATGCTCATAAGCTGTAACCTAGCAATTTCATTTTCAAGTGTATACCCAGGGGAATTCTTAGATATGTGCTTGGAGAAGTTCTTGAGGATATTTACTGTGGCATCATTGACAATAGTGCAAAACTAGAAACAACTTAAACACTTGTCAAGAAATGAATGGATAAATTGTAGTATATTCATAATGTGCAGTAGTTAAAATAAATGATGACCAAATTTAGGTGTGTCAACATGAATAAACGTCAAAGACAATTTTTAGTGAATAATGCACATTGAAGACGGGCACCTTTAAGTATCAAACAAAATGATATACATCTTGTTTATGGACATAAGGATATACATATATATGTAGGTACATATTATATAAATATACATATATAATATACTAGTACCGTGTACAATATGTAAAGAGGATGCTTCAGAATAGTGACATGTCTGAGGAAGAAATGAGAGGAAAAGGACTGGAAAAGATATGAGGGGTTTTCAATTCTAGTTTTAATTTTTATGTTACAAAAAACGATGTGAAGCAATATAGAAAGTAGTAACAATTACTTAAATCTGGGATGAGATACATGTGTATTACATTGCTCTCTGTAGTTTTATATATGTTTGAAATATTCCATAATAGAAAATCAAAGAGAAATGGTATATATAATACCATTATAATACCATTTATTATACCTATATAATAAAACTCTAAATTTTGTTTTCAATATAACCATCTGAATTGAATTTTTTGTCCTAATCTTGAAGCAATTGTAAAAAAGATATCTACATTATAAAATAGTCTAGTATACATCTTCTTATATTTCATCCCTTTTCTTATATTTTCTCAGAAAAGTAGGATGGTAGCTTGCCACCTTTCCTTGGAACATCAAAAGATTTCCTTTTTCTTTCCTTCCTCCTTCCTTCTCTTCCTTCTTTCCTTCTTTTCTTTCTGCCTTGCCTTTCCCAAAAGAATTACTATAATCTCAGCTCCTAATCATTCCCTAATTATTTTCCTAAGTTCTAGAGTTGTCAAATAAAACATAGGAAGCTCATTTAAATCTGAATTTCAGATAAATAATATATAGTATTTTGCATAAGACATTTATACTGAAAAGTTTTTTGTCTTTTATCTGAAATTCAAATTAACTGGCAGTCCTATATTTTTTATTTGCTAAATCTGGTAACCCTACTAACTTCAAGTTACCATAATTGTACTTTATTTACATACATATCTATCTCACAAACTTTCTAATTCTTAAATATGTATACAGAATAGGTCTAATAGTCTTCTCATCTTAGATGAACAAGACTATATGTCAAGAATAGATTATCTATTTACCTGTCAAGGTTGCTAATATCCTCGTACTAGTTCTAGTATTGAGGATGTAACCTTGACTAGTTCAGGCACAAATTAATTGGATCTTAAGTATAAGATTCCCAGAGGCACAAGCTAGTTTGAGAACTGATTGTTTAAAGCAAGTTCTACAAGCACCCTAAATTTTACTTTTTTGGTCTTTCCAAGTTAATTAACTATTTGGTTCTGTCTGGGCTTCAAATTTCCTCTAAAAGAATAATGTTTTCCTCATGTGACATATTTGTCTTTTTTTTTTTTTTCTATTTCTTTCTCTTAAAAAACAAAACAAACAACAACAAAAGAAAACACCTCCCAAATTGTCTCTATAATGCACCATGATTCTCTTTTGTTTCAATCAGGTGCTTTCCAGAATGTGAGCTTTCAAAGGTCCCTCTTTGGTCCTTACCATTTACCTCCCTATCTTATCTCTTTCCTTAACCTGTTCTCTTACAGAGATTCTCAGACACTGAACATAGTGGGAAAGGAACATCACAGAAAGATTTGAATGAAAGCAACATAGTAGGGGTTCTTTACCGGTTGATTAAATGAAAGGAGGACACAATTATCCAAAGATCAGACATAATAATTGTCCTTTAAAGTATTAACAACTTGCAAAGAAAATGAGAGCAATTATTTAAAAGGTTAAATAAGCAAAAGTTAGCTTTTGGATTCTGTATCTCCCTTTTCCAGGGGATTCTTTCACAGTGTTCCCGTAGAGATGCCTTGAAATGTGCTTTCCCTACAAAGCACCCTCATTTGTTTTAAAATTGTCTGTGACTTAAGAAAAATAGAAATCGCTATGGTATGAGAGTGGTGGTTTCTTACAGGCCTCCTCCTCTTTGAAATATCTTTCCTTTTCGCAATAAACAATTGAATAAAACAACAAATTTGAACCAATCTTTTCTTTTCAAATTTTTTTTTTATGTAGGCTAAACAGTCTGAAAGAACCTTATTGTATTTATTTCTCATTTTCTGTTTTCCTTTTTGCCTTTACACATTTTAAAATTTTATTACAAAACCAAATATATTCATAAATAAAGGAAAGAAAGAAAAGAAAAGAAAAAGGCAAACAACCATATATTTTCTGTACATATATAGTATGGTGTTTATAAAATAAAAATTTTTTTTAATCACATGTATACTGCTTTGGATTTTTTCCCTAATATATAGAAAACATTTCCCTTCTTATTAAATATTCCATCACATTTTTCCCAATAGTTCCCTATTACTGCATTATGTTTTTAAAATGAAAGCTTGACTTTTTTGAAAATTTTTCATCCTTTGAAACTCTGAGCTTTTATCTATAAAATAGAATTTGTGGAGAGAGAGAAGCAACGAAGGATGAGCTGTGATGGAGTGTCTATGAAAAAGAATATGTTCTTGTCAGTGTAACTAATTCTACTGAGGACTAGAGGACGGTCACAATGTGAAACTATGTTTTACAACTCCAGGGATAAAAATCAGTGAAAGGAAAGGTGAAAATGATGAAAGTCAACGTGGTGACACTGCTAAAGATTTACCTCAATGTGCCTTTGTTGGTTAGAACTCACTGTGCTGCCTGCAAGAGGGGGAAAAAAAAAATGGATTCATTTTATTGCACTCATCTGTCATAGATAATACCCTGTACAAAAAGGTGGAAGGAAGTGGTGAACTTATAATCAGTCTGTGTATACGTACAATAGGAAGGCAGTCTGGAAACTCAGCAGGCCTGGGAAATGAGTGGCTGTCATAAAGGGGACAGTGACACTCTACTGAGATCAGTGAGCTCCAAGCTCCAAAGAGAGGGGCAGGCCAACTTGATCTTTCTTTGTGTGTAGACTGTTGGGCGTGTTACATGCACCTTCCAACTTCGTGGGGAGTCACATTCAATTGCCAGACACGTGCAAATCCACTCTACCACCAATAGGAGGAATTGAACTTGTAGCCTTTAAAGGATTCCGCGGAGAATACATGCCCTCTGTAATAGTGATGGATGGAACCTGCCTCTTTCTGACCAACAGGGTATATTCCAAAGCCGCTGAGATCAATGTCTGTGTGTCAGAAGCAACTGTTAGAAGGAAAATATCTAGCAATTTCTGAAAAAGCTAATTTATTTAGGCAATGTCTGTAACTTCCTAACTATCACCACAATAAAGGGACCAGAATGGTATTCTTACGAATCTCCCCTTTATTTTACCATAGTCTTGAGAATTCTGTGAATCAAAAAGCAGTGATAATCTTTTTCCCTTCCAGCTCTATATACTGCACAAGTGCTTGTTTTTATGGCATAAAAGTTATGTTAAGAAGTTTAACTGTCAGGCAATAATATCTAAGAATTATTCTATATACATCATTATAAATATAATATCCTATATTATATTTTGTAATATCAAATGAATGCTTAAATGAAGTAGTGGCCAATTCTATCTTTGAATATTTTCTTTACCTCTGAATGGTCAACCTTTCAAACTGTCCTCTAGTACTGATGCTCATGACATTTAGCCCTTCCCCCCCAAATCCCTACCTGCATACCCTAATGAAGAGTTCCACTTTGCACCATTCTGGGACCCTCAAGCAGTGTGTATGGCGTTCTTTGTAGCGCCTTCATATATGTTTCATTCTCTTCTGATTCCCTATGAATGCACAGAGCAAAAGGTGGATACCTGAAATATTTTGCAAAAAAGAGATGGGGACCTCTCCAACCCACTCTTAAAATTACCGTCATTTTTTCCACCAGGGAAGCTTCTTGCTCTCGTCCATGCCTTTTTTATAGATAGAGATTTACTCCATTCCTCCCTTGGCGGCTCTCTCAGTGAAAGTATGAATCCCTCTCCATGATGGCCTACCATCAACCACATACCCTTGCTAAGATACCATGTTATAATTATTGATGAGGGAATTGCCTGCTATTACAGAACTGTACACTCTATCCCCTTTACAAGCCATTTCTAACTATCCCAGCTTTTATTCCACCAGACAAATTGACCATTTAATGCACTAAATATTTCTTGACCTTCATGTAGTACAAAACACCTGGAAGAATGTCTGAATTTACAATCACACAAAACAAGATGACAAATCAGATATAATTTTCTTTTTGTTTTTGAAGAAAATGTTTACAATCCTAAGCAAAAGGTGTTTGGGGAATGCCCTTGTCAGAGAAGCAGCAGAGAATGCATGCATTTATCTGACCTATCATCGGTGTAGGGCTCCTCAGGGAGGCTGGCATGGAGTCAAGTTTTTGATAAAGGAATACACGTGGCTTTGTAGACAAGGATTAGAAGACTAGTCTGAGCAAAATGTAGAGCCATTCCTTGACAAGAATGAGAAAATAAATAAAAAGTTGGCAAGGGTAAATGGTTTCTCTTTACCCCTTGAATCTCTCATTGTCCATCTGACAAATCATATCTATCCCATTTTCCAAAGCTCTCTTCAAGGCTTAGGAAAACAGCTGAAATCCACTCACATTATTGTATATGTCACTGAACGAGCCTCGTGCTTTCCTCAAGATGTGTCTTGAAGTTTATGCAAAATTTAATTTAATCATGAACTGACTGGTTGGAGAGCATGTATACTTCATACTTCATGGGACTGTATATCACATTCGCTAACATATTACATGTTAAACCATGTTCACACATAGGCTCTAGGAAAGGCAGGGCTTTGTTTTTGAGGATTTCTGGATTTCTGATGATGTGTGTTTTGGTAGGATACTTACTGTCTCTATGTCTCCATTTTCTGCTTTGTAAAATAAAGGTAATTAAGCTTACTTTCAGTGTCGTGAGGACTAAATGAGATCACGTCCGAGCATCCTTTTGCACAGTGTTTGGCACAGAGCTCTCAATAGGTGGTATCTTTCATTATTGTTATTTTTCTTTGTCTTTTTTTCTTTTTGGCGGCATTGGGTCTTCGTTGCTGCGCATGGGCTTTCTCTAGTTGTGGCGAGTGGGGGCTGCTCTTCATTGCGGTGTGCAGGCTTTGTGGTGGCTTCTCTTGTTGCGGAGCACGGGCTCTAGGCATGCAGGTTTCGGTAGTTGTGGCACACGGGCTCAGTAGTTGTGGCTCGCGGGCTCTAGAGTGCAGGCTCAGTAGTTGTAGTGTACGAGCTTAGTTGCTCCGTGGCATGTGGGATCTTCCCGGACCAGGAATCAAACCGGTAACCCCTGCATTGGCAGGCAGATTCTTAACCACTGTGCCACCAGGGAAGTCCCTGTTATTTTTCTAATTAACATGGCAAGTCTCCTTTCAAAAGAAACTTGATTATGAATTATGAATGCAGGAAATACAATGGTGGGTTCTATTTTGAGCACCAATTATCCCTGACTTGGGAAAAACTACTAAAATTTCTCGATTTCTTACTGGAGAAGGGGGAACACCAGAATACAGTCAGCATATGGAGAAATAGGCATGGAAATCATCTAATATTGTGAAACGTTTACATTTCCAGAGGGTTCCTCAATAATTTTATGATTATAAACCTGGAATTAGAACACTCAGTATTTAATAAGTGCCGACTAAATAATAGTACTTTTGCTTCAAGAAAAAAAGTTTTTAAATTTTGTTTTGATTTAATATTTTGAACTCTATCGCCCTTAGAGTGTGTGCAGATTGCTGGTGATTGCTCCAAAGGATTTGTTTCCCAGATGCTTTGGGATCAGCCCTTGACCCAAAGAAAGAGTTATTACTGCTCAGCAAAGTTTGATATAGGAAAAATATTTGGACAGTTTGTGCTTCATTAATCCAAGTTTGGTTTGTTAAATCCCCAAGTATTGCTTTACAAGTCTTCAGATTCAAAATGAATTACAACAATTATCAACAAATATAAAAAGTCAAGAAAATATTGAATGCCCATCTGTCTGTTTGGCTTTCAAAAGCATAGCACAGTGGCAACAGCTAAAAACTACCATCTTAATGTTTTCTACAAACAACTGTTGTTTTCAAACGTGTTGTCTCTGGCTGTCATACTGACACATTTGTCTTACATATAAAAATAATGAATATTTAACTTGCCTTTAAATATAACTAAACAATATATAGTGTAAAGATGTAACTGAAGAACTAACTCTTTTATGGTCAGAGAAAAAAATAACATGTTTCGAATTGGTAGTTAAATGGTTTTTGTGTTTATTCCCAAGTTATTCTGGTTCCACAAAAGGAATCTTCTGAATAATAAAGAGATATAATTAATGAAAAGGGAAACTAATAAATATGTCAGAAACAATTTACTGTTGGTTTGTATGTATTACAAATGGTTCTATAGGAATGCAAATGAACCTTCAAAATCAGGTTATTAAGTAAAAAAAAAAAAAAGCCTGT
Organism: Balaenoptera borealis; assembly: GCF_965194805.1. Taxonomy (NCBI): domain Eukaryota; kingdom Metazoa; phylum Chordata; class Mammalia; order Artiodactyla; family Balaenopteridae; genus Balaenoptera; species Balaenoptera borealis. The sequence continues at coordinate 71,204,740 of NC_138866.1, read as the reverse complement.
CCTCACAATTATGGAGAAAATTGTCTCTGCTTATTAATATCTAGATTTCTAAGTTTTTAAAAATACATTGGTTTAACGTTTTAAAAAATTTAAACGATTAGTGAAACATCCAAGTGACTAAATATGGTATAATTTTGTTGTGTTTCACATATATATCTTTTAAGTCTTAATGAATTTATAAGGAATATTATCTCTGTTAAGTTTGAAAATTAAATAGCACAGTCTTAAAGAACTAGCAGGAAAAAAAAAAAAAAAGCAATGGTCAGAAGGTGAACTAGTTACTGGGAATACGCTTGCTAAAATGTAACCACAGCTTAAATAAAGTATAACAAATATACATTTTAATCAATTGCTGAGTTTGCTAAACATAAGGGAAATTTCTAAAATGAGAAAAAGTATCCAGCTGACACTGGAGCAGAAGATAGTAAGTGGTAGAGGTAAATGGAGCAGGGAATTTTAAGGAAGACTTACCTTAAGGTAGATGCCTCGGTCAGTACTACCATCCAAGGAACATGTCTCCAAACATTGGCAAGATTGGAGGAAAACTTGAAACTCTTGCATTAATCATAGAATCATTGAAGGGAGTTAAGTGGTCCTAGGTCAGTACTGACCCTGGATCTTGCAGAATACAAAACTTCTGTGGAGTAAAAAGTCTCCCATTTATGTCCTCAGAATCCCTGCAGATTAGGTTCAATAAGATATGAATCTACAATGAAAATTCAATAGCAATCATAGAAATAAATAAGCATCCATAAGTGAGGGTCAACCAAAATGAAGACAAACATAGTAACCAACCAACTAATTCAGAATCCAGAATTATCAGATATGAAAAAAAATTCCCTATATGTGAAATATTTAAAGAACTAAAAACATAGAATAAAAGAGGAGGAATAAATGAGAAACTATCAAAAATTATCAAAGAAATTTTAAAAACAGAACTTTCAGAAATAACAAATATAAATAAAAACCTACCTGAATGGAATAAATAACGGATTAGACATAGCTAAAGAGATAATTCGTGAACTGATAGATAGATCTATAGAAATAACAAAGAAAGCAGAACAATGAGAAGGAAAATATGAAAAAATAAGGTTAAAAGACACAAAGTATACAATAAGAAGATCCAAACTACATGATCAGATTCCCAGATGGAGAGTTTTGAATCACTAACATTTTTTGATGATGTGGGTTTTAGCAAGTTACTTATTCTCTCTTTGTCTCAATTTTCTCCTTTGTAAAGGTAATTAGGTTTATGATAAGACTGTTGGCTAGATTGTTTAGAAATAGCCATTAGAACAGAAAAATGGCTAGAAAATTTCATAGCTTATCAGAGACATGTGATGACATATACAGAAAGCACAGAGTCTACCAATAAGGATCATTCAGAAAAAAAAATTCACACATTGTAGTGAAACTAAAGACACAGAGAGCTTAAGCAAGAGATAAATGACAGATTATCTACCAAAAAAAAAAAATTAGATTAATAACAGTCATCTCAAAAAGAAACACTAGATGCTAAAAGAGAGTATAATAATAATTGTCAAAATTCTGGTAGTATTAATAACTCATTGTCAAACTAGAATTGCATGATCACAAGATTTTTTGTTATGAATCTAAAATATAAACATCTTCAGATTTTTTAAAAATAAAAAGATTTTTTATTACCAAGAAAATTTCACTAAGGGAATTTCTAAAGATTGTACTTCAGGAAGATTGAAAATGATCCTAAGATGCAAGAAGAAATTATGATGTCCTATATATGTCTGTTAGATCCATTTAGCCATCCATTGAAAGTATAGTTCAATTCCAACATTTCTTTGTTGATTTTTCTGTCTGGATGATCTACCCATTGCTGAAAGTAAGGCACTGAAGTCCCCTATTATTATTGTATTGTTGTCTAGTTTTCCTTTCAGATCTGTTAGTATTTGCTTAATATATTTAGGTGCGCCAATGTTGGGTACATATATATTTACAATTTTTTTATCTTCTTGATAAGTTGATCTCTTTATCATTATTTAATGACCTTATTTGTCTCTTATTTACATTTTTGGCTTAAAGTTTATTTTCTCTGATATAAATATAGCTATCCTTCCTCTCTTTTGCATGGATTTGCATGGAATATCTTTTCCATCCCTTCACTTAGAGACTATGTGTCCTTAAAGCTGAAGTATATCTCTGGTCCTCAGCATATAGTTAGGTCTTGTTTCTTTCATCCACCCAGCTACCTGTGCCTTTTTTTTTCTATTTCTTTATTTAATTTATTTATTTATTATTATTTTTGGCTGTGTTGGGTCTTCGTTGCTGCACGCAGGCTTTCTCTAGTTGCGGCGAGCAGGGGCTACTCTTCGTTGCAGTGCATGGGCTTCTCATTGCGATAGCTTCTCTTGTTGTAGGAACATGGGCTCTAGGGGCGCAGGCTTCAGTAGTTGCAGCACACAGGCTCAGTAGTTGTGGCTTGTGGGCTCTAGAGCACAGGCTCAGTAATTGTGGCACAGGGGCTTAGTTGCTCCACAGCATGTGGGATCTTCCCGGACAAGGGCACGAACCTGTGTCCCCTGCACTGGCAGGCAGATTCTTAACCAGTGTGCCACTAGGGAAGCCCTACCTGTGCCTTTTGATTGGAATTCAATCCATTTATATTTAGTATAATTTTTGCTGTGTAAGGACTTACTAATGACACCTTACTAATTGTTTTCTGGCTGTTTTGTAGTTCTCTAGTTTCTTTTTTTCTCTCATGCTGCCTTCCCCTGTGAACTGGTGATTTTTTGTAGTGGTATGCTTTGATTGCCTTGTCTTTATCTTTTGTGAATCTACTATAGATTTTTATTTTGTTGTTACTATGGGACTTACATAAGACATCTTTTAGATATAACAGTCTATTTTATGCTGATAACAACTTTAATTACATATAAAAACTCTACCCTTTCATTCTACCCCTTTTATGTTTTCAATGTCACAATTTACCTATTTTTATATTGTGTATTTATTAACAAATTATAGTAGCTATATTAAATTTTGATTAATTAATCTTGTCCTTTAACCTTTATATCATTGCCAGCAGCAGCAGAATACACATTCTTCTCAAGCATTCATGGAACATTCTTCATGATATATCATATGATAAGCCACAAAACAAGTCTTAGCAAATTTAAGAAGATTGAAATCATATTAAGTATCTTTTCCAACCACAATGGTATGAAACTAAAAATCAAAAAGTGGAAAACTAGCAAATTTTTGAACATGTGAAAATTAAACAACACAATTCTGCACAACCAATGGATCAAAGAAGAAACCAAAAGAGAAATTGTTTAAAATACTGAAAAAAATGAAAATGGAAACACAACATACTAAAATCTATGGAATGTTGCAAAAGCAGTTCTAAGAGAGAAGTTTATAGCAATAAATGCCTTTATTAAGAAAGAAGAAAGATCTCAAATAAAGAACCCAATTTTTTACCACAAGGAACTAGAAGAAAAAGAATAAACTAAGCCCCAAGTTAGCAGAAAGAAAGAAATAAACAAAGATTAGAACAGAAATAAATGAAATAGGGACCAGAAAAATAATATAAAAGATCAATGAAACTAAGAGCCAATTTTTCAAGAAGATACACAAAATTGACAAACCCTTACCTACACTAACTATAACAGAGAGAGAGGGAGAGAGAGAAGACTCAAATAAATAAAATCAGAAACGAAAGGGGAGACATTGCAACTGATTCCATAGAAATACAAAGGATCATGAGAGACTACAATGAACAATTATATGCCAACAAACTGGATTGGATAACCTAGAAGAAAGGGATAAATTTCTAAAAACATACAACTTACCAAGACTTAATCAAGAAAAAATAGAAAATATGAACAAACCTATAACAGGTAAGGAGATTGAGACTGAATCAGTAATTGAAAACCTCCTAACAAAGAAAAGCCCAGGACCAGATAGTTTCACTGGTGAATTCTACCAAACATTTAAAGAATAAATAATGTCAGTCCTTCTCAAGAGTTTTTTGAAAACTGAAAAGGAGGGAACACTCCCAAACTGAATTTATGAGGCCAGCATAAGGACACTATATGAAAACTACAGACCAATATCTATAATAAACATGGATGCAAAAATTCTCAACAAAATATTAGCAAGCTGAATTCAACAGTACATTAAAAGGATCCTACACCATGATTGACTGGGAATTAAAGGCATAAAGTGAATGGCACATTTAACACTTTTGGAATAATATATAGGAAAACATATTTGACGTTTACAAGGCATAGAATTTCTTAAACAAGACCCAAAAAAGTTTAATCATAAAAAGATTGATAAATTTAACTACATAAAAATCAACAACTTCTGTTTACCAAAAGACACCACAAATAAAGTGATCATTCAAGCCACAAATAAGAATAAAATTTGTACCCTAATCTCTGAAAAATGACAAATCAATAAGGAAAGACAGTCTAATAGAAATGAAAAGCACAAAAAAGTTAGCAACCATACTTTATTAGGGGAAACAATAATGGCAAATAATCAAACAAAAAGATGCTATACCTCATTAGTAATCAGAGAAATGTAAATTAAGATGGAAAACAGATAATATTATACCTACTAAATAGACAAAATGGAATAAGTCTGATAATATCAGGTGTTGGTAAGGCTATGGAACAATGTGAATCCTCCTAAACTACCACTAAATGTCTTCATTGGTTTAACAGTTTTGGAAAGTGGTTTGTTAATTTGATCATATGAATACCTTAGTAACTGTAAATTCTACTTGTAGGTATATAATCTGGAAATCTCTTGACATGTAACAGCAGATATGTAAAACCTTCTTGTTAATAATAGCAACACAAAATTTCCATGGGCCTGGGTTGGATAAATAAACTGTGGTATATTTAGCTAAGGAAATATTGTAGATCAGTTAAAGGAGAGATACAGTTATGAACAATAATATGGATAAATCTTAGTAATGAGTGAAAACAAGTTCCAGAAGAGTGCATACATATTTAAACAATATATTCTTTAGCAATAACTTACAAATGTGGGAAAGCTTTTTAAAATAAAAAATAAAGGAATGATAAACAAAATTTAGCAGTTGGCTAGAATATGGGAGGATGGAACAGAATACAGAAGTTCTAGAGTGTGAAATAAGAAAGGAACACACAATGATTCAATGGTATTAGTGATATTCAGATTTGAAGTTGGATAATGAATTACTGTATGTACATTTTGATAGTATTATAATAAATTATTATATAAATTATCAAACATTACATAATAAAAATTTAAAAGAAAACAAACAACATGAACAAAGCTCCAATAAACTAAAGGAAAACCAGTACATAATAATGTTTTTCCAGTAACGCCAACAGTTGGAAAAATAAGTAAATTTCTTTGTTAACATTTTCTTAAAGACACCAAACAAGTTTTGAGAAACTCATCTCACTGTGGTACACATATATACTATGTAATAAGATAAAAGCTGACATATTTTTTTCATTTAGACTTTTTAAAAGGAATTACAATAAATTACTAATTTAAAAATATCCTAAAGAATATATGATTTTGCACCAAATTTTTACCTTATGAGTTATGAAATACCTTTGGTAAGACCACTGAATACATATGTTGTATAGAAAAATGAAGTAGTACAGGAAATCTAAGTTAACAAGTAATTTGGTGATTATTATTTTAAAAACAGTCCCTTGCCTTTTAGTAAATGTGGGAGGATTGAATAAAATGTTTCTATTATTACTAGTTGCTGGTATCTGGAAAGACCACACTGTAAGATAAATTCCTGAAATTTTTTGGGACTTTCTTGGTGGCACAGTGGTTAAGAATCTACCTGCCAATGCATGCAGACACAGGTTTGAGCCCTGGTCCGGGAAGATCCCATGTGCCGCAGAGCAACTAAGCCCTTGTGCCACAACTACTGAGCCTGCGCTCTAGAGCCCTCAAGCCACAACTACTGAGGCTGCGTGCTACAACTACTGAAGCCCGCATGCCTAGAGCCCGTGCTCCACAACAAGAGAAGCCGCCACAATGAGAAGCCCGCACACCACAACGAAGAGTAGCCCTCGCTCGCCACAACTAGAGAAAGTCTGTGCGCAGCAATGAAGACCCAACACAGCCAAAAATAAATAAATTAAAAATAAAATAAATTTTTTAAAAATTCCTTAAAATTTTGGAAAAACTCAAACATTACTTTAAAACAAAAATGGCCAATGAAATAACTAAACTAATTTTCCATAAGTGACAAAAAATTCAAAGTGCATTATGATGCAACAGAGATTCACAGTCTCTTAGGTACCAAGAATAACTTCAGAAGAACAAATCAGTAATACTGTAGTCATACTGTACAATAACAACAAAACAACAAATGCAAATAAAACAAGGTGCAGCTCAGCCATATTCTGGTCTTGCATTTTGTAATACTAGTTCTACTTTAATAGTGCATTTTTAGGCTTTGGTAAACCAACCTTTTATTTCTTTGTCATGAAAAATCATCTCAAACTAAGTTTGTTCTCCTTTAACCAACACTAAAGTCAAGTTCTTTTATTTTACTTCTGTCTTTGTACTGTTTTCTTTATTTTGTAGACAGTAACGTTTTATCTAAGCCTCTTCTTCAGCTTTTGAAGGACTGAGCCTCTGGGTAAAAGAGTTGCCCCCTTGCCAGATCCACTTCAATTACGAATTGCAGTGCATTCTACGTGCAAGTTTCTTTGCTATGTGAAAGAGGCAATATAATGTAACAGGGGATATCTTAATTTATACAGACACTGAGAGTATACTAGAGAGAGAACAGACTGGAGAAAGGAAATTTTGAAAAAGACGTCACTTTTTTAGTACAATATGCAAAGTTATCTTTCAGGCAAGGTTATACTCATGGTACAAGATATCTCAGAAGTATAAAAGAGACAGAAAACCAGAATCAATTAAACGAGAGTTAAGCAAGAAAAATTCAAGTTCTATTTCAAAACATAATAAAGAAAAGTGTTTACATTTTCAGTATTTTCAAATGTTTTCAGTGTGCTTTAATGCACTTTATCTTAACCTGTGTGGGGAGAAAAAAAGCAGAAGATTCTTCTCAGGTATATTTTTGATAAAGCATCATAACAGACACTCTGTTTTTGAGGAAAGGGATACATTAAAATTCAAATATTTAAATATTCAGAGACATGCTCTAATTTCTATAGGAAGAAAGAAGAATGGATGGTAATGGTATTTTTATTGCCAAGACAGAGAAAGCACGAGAGAAGATTGATTTGGGAGAGAGGAGGCAAGATGAATTATTGCAGGATGTGAAATTGAAGGCTACTTCCTCCCGACATCTCGGTCTAAGAAACACCAGAAAGAACAGCCTCACAACAGGCACCAGCTGCCCTTCCTAACACGGGCTCTATGTGCTTCTGTAAAAATGGCTATGTGTCACACAGGGGAGAAATGTAATCATTATTTTTAGAAATTTTTAGACATTTTCCATTTCCTAGCTGACTATCATAATTTATTTCCCACAGGGTTGTTCATCATCCATAAAAATTGTGTAGGATTTGTGAAGCAATCTTGAGTTTATACCCTCTGGGATATTTTAGTGTAGAACTAGAAGAAGCCTAGAGTGATTTTATTTTATTTTTTTCATTCAACCTGGAGAAGAAAACTATCTGTTGATGAATTGTACTGAAGGCACTCAGAACAGAATCACAATTGTAAAGGCTTTATTTTTTTCTCTCTTGAAAGTTTAATATCTGGAGATCTTTAAGTAGTTTAGGTGCTATGCAATTAGACTGTGGTGTTTAAGAAAGGACTGTCCTCACTGCAAGGGGAATGAATGGAGGGGATTGAGGTGTTGCCTAGAGGAATGCAGCTGAGAGTAGATCTTGTTTTTGACGCCCTGTGTTGTATATTCTGTCCGAAGTATCCCTCAGTACTTTGCATGAAGAAAGCCCAATATGGACGTGGGACCTGAGATTACAAATCAACCGCCATTGCTGCTGAAGTTTGAGTTTGGGCGGAAGAAGTTCCTATAGTCATTGTGTGAAATGTTGAACCTGAGAAAACCTGGTGGTTATCACAGGTTTTTCTCTATTCCCTTGGAACTAGTATTCATAGAATATTAAATAATTTGCATCTGAAAAGTTAGGCTACAGCAACACATTATCAATTGGCCAGTTATTTTTAACATACTTGACAAATTGCTTTTCAACCAGGTGAAAATAATAAAAAACAAAACAAAACAGAACAAAACAGTGGCAACTGAATGAGCCATCTGAATATTTTCTTATTTTTTCCACACAATCTTTTTCACAGAAAATTAGGGCTTTGTGTTAAATAATATTGATTCAGGCAGATTCTCCCAATTCAAGCATAGAAATATTTATTCATAGAAGATGGTGGTACCTTGTGTGTATTTACTAGACTCTCACTCCACATATTCCCAGAGGTTTAATACAACAGAAAGAGGACAGACTAAACAGACTTGGGTTTAAATCCTGGCTCTGGCTTATCAGCTGGGGAACCTGGGATGACAACTTTTTCCTCTGGGCCTCAGTTTTCTTATTTGTAGCGTAGGATAGTAAATAACATAGGCTAGATAGTTAACTACTGCATTTGGCATATGTCATGCACTAAAAGTTGGTATATACAATGTTTTTGACTTAAAATCAGTTTTCCCTATTAAATGTCTTATTAAGATACATACCGTACCCTCTAAAAATCATAAGTATTCTATGAGTAAAAAAAAAACAAAACAGGGGACTAAATACAAAGATACATATTGCTGATGGGGTGGTATATGCCTAAGATTGACATTGTGTGGTTAATTTCAGCATCAGTTGTATGACTGTGGTAACTAATGTTATTGTGTACTTAGTCTTCTAAATGCTTGATATGAATTAAATCAACAAATTCTCAAAATAATTCTAAGAGGTAGGTACTGTTAATATCTTCCTTTCACAAATGAGCAAATTGAGTCACCAAAAGATTAAGTAACTTTCCCTAAATTGTACAACTAGTGAGCTGGGATTCCAACCCGGCTAGCCACCACCAGTCTCATAGTCACTATGCCCCACTGCCTCTCCATATATTTTTCCCAGTACACATTAGCTCTATATCTGGATGTTGTACATATTGAATAATCACACTTTCGGTGGGTTCAAGTTAGAGTAAGGATTAGATCAAAAATAAAATCTTGTCCTTATGTTGTGCCATGCTATGACACAATTGATCATAAGCCACCTACATTTCCTTTTCATTCTCTAGAAAACACCACATTTTAATAAACTTAAGGAATTTATTAATATCATATGCCTGTCTGCATATGAAACTTGGAAATTCCCTAGATAGTACAATATAAAGAATAAAGCAGTGACCCAAATTCCTAGTAGTGGGGACAGATGTTTCAGAGAAAATCGAAAGTATAACTGCTTCCCTAAGTCTTCGTGAGATGTGTAAAATTCCAGAGAGTCCCTGAATAAAGGTTATTCTAATTTTGAATTAAAATCCTACAAGGAGAGTTTTTAATCTCAGAAGAAAACACCAGTAGATTCATCTACAAACTTTGGGGTATGAACAGAGATTATCTAGGTCATGAGTATAAACAGTTTTCCTCATAAATTCCAGTTGTTAGTGGCTGAATAAAAGGCTGTGTTGCACCGCAAGCTTGGGCTGTATTTGGCTCACTGGGAAAGAATGCAACGCTTACTCCGCGACCTATGTCTTAAAGGATTAGGTTTAGGGAATGGCAGCACAGATGTCATATTTTTGCCATCCCTGGTAGAGTCAACTCCTTTCTTACATACTTCTGCTCCTCTCTGCCCAACCACCCTCTTCACAAGCAGACACATGCAGACACATACATGTACACACACACACACACACACACACACACGCTCAGTACTTAACACCACCAGAAGGAGATCCTTCAAATGAAATCCCGGCCTGGCCTTCTGTGCTTCACTTAATTTCTGATGTGGGGTCAGCTAATGTTTAACAGCCACATTTATCAGTCTATAAGAAGTGATACTGATATTGAACCAAGAAGATAGAAAATGTATTTTTCTGATATTAAGAGCTTACAGTCAACTTGTTTATTTTGAAGTCTTTGGGGATGAATAATACCTCTCTGAGCTTACATGAAATCATGCTAGTTTTCCATGAACTCAACTCAAGTAATGTTGAGTTTAATGGACTGATGACTGGGAAGCTGGGGGATAGGAAGAAGGAAAGAGTAGGGAAAGGGGTGGGAAGGTACTGAACCCATTTTAGAGAAAGGAAGATTGGAAGAATTGTTGACTGTGAGAGAGAATACTCAGAGTAAGACGCACATAGGAGAAAAATCTAAGAGGACATGGAAAAAAGAGATATGCTGGGAGAGACTTAGTGACCAGCATTGTTTTATTCGAGGACTATCTTGTGTGTGATTGTATACACTATATACACATGTGACTAAATACATATGTATAGTTTGTACTCAAAGTCCAATGGGCACCCCCCACACATGCCAGTAGAGGGAGCCACTGTTTGAGAAAGCCAAGATCAATTTTCTCTCATTATTACTTGAATACATCAACTTTTCCAAGGAAAGCCATTTGTTTCTCTTTTCTCTTCTTGCTTTTTAGGGAAGAGGAAACACAACTGTCAGTGGTTTGTATTGGGAAAATCACTTAATAAGCTCCCCCCAATTCAGACTGAGCTCCCCAAAGTGAGTACAAAATGGCTTTTATTAAAGCTCCCTTCTAAAGGACACCACAAGAGACATGCAATAAAACTTCTGAATGGTCTTTGAGTCACCATTCATAAAGAAAAATAACAATTTGATAGTCTTTTCTAGGGCTTAGTGCCATCATTTAAAAATGAGAAACTGGTCTTAGCAAATGCCCCTGGGTTGAGAGATAAGTGGTAAAAACATCTAATGATGCAAACCCAAGACTACATTATTAATGCTACCATAATATGACTATGTTATGGCTCTTGAACAGAGCTGTACAATGGACTGGAGAGAACAGCGGCTATGTTTTAGGTAACAGAAACCCAGGTAGTATCTTGTTTGTATGTCATATTTCCCATTTCAAACATTTTTTGGTTTTCACAGCTGGGGTCGAGCATTATGCTAAGATTTCAACCAATGTTAAACATCTCTGAAAAGACTAATTTGGTTTACAGTAAGTGGGAATGAAATCAAACCAAACAAAAACACCTTGACAGAAACCAACAGAACATTCTGACCTTGGACAATTGACCTAGTAATAACATAATAATAATCTTTAAAAAGCAGGACGATCAGTTATTGGCTGTCATTAGTCCTGTTTTTTTCTGAGCTCTGCTTATAAGATACAAAATGCAAGGAAGATTGGACAATTATCCATCTGACTTGATTAGTGTAGGCAGCCAAACCAGCTAATTCAGTAGGGAAATAGAACCCTGACTAGCTACACTGATCAAATCAAGAGAATAACTGCCAGAGCTCCCCTTTACTTTACGCCAAGTAGATGCTGCCTTGGGGAATGGCTTACATTCAAAGGCTTTGACTGTTTGAAGTCCCCCAAAAGTCTGTTAATTGGAGCTCTTTGGATGCTTTGGACAGTTAAAGTTGCATAGCTCGGGTTGGTTGGCTAATCAGTTCTCAGACACCATAAATTTAACCACCTTAAAATGGTGAGGGAAAAAAAGACCTTCATAATAAAAATTATAATTACCATAGCTTGATTTTTCTGCTAAAAAGGAAGTAAAACAAACTTGCATTTGAGATAGTCAGTTATTCTTTCACTTGGCAAACCAACCAGGAAATGTAGAGATGAATTTTTCAGTTCAGAATAGTGCTTCAGGTCTGAGTCCTACAAGAAGGAGATCACATGATAATTCCTTTGGTCAACACCAAGGTTTATTAATGTCAACAGTTAATAGACTAAACAACAATTTTGGTGCTATAGTCCAAATTTATCCCTGAGAAATTAATCTGGTAAGTTTTTCAGGGACATACATATTTTTTTCTCTAAGAAATTATCTCTTTTATGAAATAAGGAAAAGCTAGAATGAGCCAATATTGCTGGATAAATCTCAACAAAGCTAACAGGAGAAGGTGTTTGAGGTTAATAAAACTAACAGAATTCAAAACAGGTGGTTAGTTGGAGGGCTATATGTCTTAGTTTATTTTCATTCAGGCCAAAACACAGATCCAAGACAAGATAGGTTAGACTTTTCTCTTGCAAATACGTAGATGGTTAACCCAAGTTCTCCCTCCGTCTCTCTCTCTCTCTCTCCTTCTTGTGTTCAATTTTATGACCTCACTTCTCTTACCCTAAGTTATATTACCACCACCAAAAATCTCTATGCCCACAAGATTCTTGGGACAAAAGAACAGGTAACTTTGACATAATCCTTCCTGAATGATTGCCAATGGAGATAGTACCCCTGAAGAATCATGAACTACTATCCCATATTCCTTCTCTGAAGGCTAAGCTATAACTGAATCAGCTCTCATAAAGCAGCAAAGTCAAACAACTATGAGTATTTATTCATTTGCAATCATTATCTTCTAAGGGATATGGAACCAAATCAATTTCATCCAGAATCTGGAAATATTTAGAGAAAGAAAAAAAGAAAAAACTTCAGAGAAAGATCATTTACCAGAAGCGAATTGGGAATTCCCTGGTGGTCCACTGGTTAGGACTTGGTGCTTTCACTGTTGTGGCCCGGGTTCAATACCTGGTCAGGGAACGAAGATCCTGAAAGCCACGTGGCATGGCCAAAAAAAAAAAAAAGTGAATGAATTAACTGTTCATTTTACCAAATGTTTACTGAACAACTATTAAAACCCAGCACTGTTTTTAAGCATATGAAGGATGCAAACAAAATATAACTTATTATAACTGCCTATATAGCTGCATATATTCTACCTAATAGTTAAACATTTTCATTTATTTAATATGACAACCAGTCAAATGGCTATTATTTTTCATAAATGAGAAATTTGCAGCTCAGAGAAATTAAGTGACTTGAACAAAGTTGTTCAACTAGTTGGTAAGAAATGCAACCTGACTTCAAGGAACCTCACGAAGAATTAACTAACAATGCAACTAGTAAAACTATGCCACCAGGAAATGTCCCTCTATGAATGATTGGCATGAAGTTAACAGCATAAGATTTCAGAGACAGGAAAAAACAAGAAATATTTTATGGAAAAGGTGGGACTTGAGGACAACTGACAGAAATGACTGGTAATTGGATAAGCAGGAAAGTGGCAGGGAACATTTCAGTTAAGGGAAATACTGTGAATGTTCTGACTGCTTCAGAATTTATAATGTTGGAGGAGGATTTGCAAAAGTAATTTGGGAGCAGACTGCAAAAGGAATAATGGGTTAAAGAGTTTGTGCTTCAACATCTAGGTGATGGGTAGGTATTAAAAGTTTTAAGTAGGGAATGAACATGAAAATAGAGTTTGGAGGAAGTTTAATTTGACAATAGTCTGCAATATGTTGTAAAAAAGAAAGATTTGAGGCAAAGGTATCTTAGGAAAAGAGAGGATATAGTCTTAGTTCACTCAAGCTGCTCTAACAAAACACCATAGGTTGGGTGGCATGGTGGTATTTATTTCTCACAGTGGTGGAACTTGGGGAGCCCAAGATCAAGCACCAGCAGATTCAGTGTCTGGTGGAAGCCCACTTCCTGGTTTATAGATGGACATCTTTTCACTATAACCTCACATGGTGAAAGGGATAAGGGAGTTCTCTTGGGTCTCTTTCATAAGGACACTAATCCCATTCATGAGGGCTTCACCCTTAATCATCTCCTCAAAAACCTATTTCCAAATACCATCACATTTGGGACTAGATTTTTTTTTTTTTTTTTTTTGCCATTTCTTTAGCTTTTTAATGACAAATAATATAGAACAGAGAAGTTAGCATAGGTGTACAACTCACTGCAAATTCATAAAATGAACTGTGTATTTCACATCTAGATCAAGAAACAAAACATATGAATTTTGAGGAGACACAAACCTTCAGTCTATAGCCTTCTGCCCCTGGCCTCCAAAATTCACGTCCATCTCACATTATCAACTCAAAAGCCTAAGTCTAAAGTTTCACCTAAAGATCTAAATTAAATATAAGTGAATTCAACGTATGATTCATCTTGAGGCAAATTCTTCTCCAGTTGTGAATCTGTTAAATAAAACTTGCTATATGTTTCTGAAACATAATGGTGAGACAGGCGTAGAATAGACATTCCCATTCCAAAAGGAAGAAATAGGAAAAAGGGTAACAGGTCCCACCAAGCAAGGCCAAAACCCAATGGGACAATTTCCATTAGACCTTAAGTCTCAAGAATACAGTTAACCCTTGAACAACATGGGTTTGAAATGTACAGGTCCACTTATACACAGATTTTTTTCAATAAATATAAACTACAGTGCTACATGATCTGAGGCTGGTTGAATCTGTGGATGCATATTCATGGATACAGAGGACTAACCGTAAAGTTACATTTGGATTTTCAACTGTGAAAGAGGGGGGAATTGGGGGTGAGTAGGAGGTTGGTGCCCTTAACCCTGGTATTGTTCAAGGGTCAACTTTAATTATCTTTGGCTCCATGCTCTGCCCTCCAGGCCCTCCAGAATGGGAGATTTGCCTTCCAGACCCACTAGGGGGGCAGTTCTGCCCTCTCAGTTTTGCGGAGCAGCCCTGCACCTATGGCTTTGCATGACCTTGTAGCAGTTCTTTCCCTGGGCCTGTGGCTCTCTGGGGTTGGAGTCCTGAGCCCATGCCTCTGCCAAGAGGTTCTGTCCTTTGAAATCTCAGTGGAGACAGTCATACCCCCACAATTCTGCTGAGTACAGTCTAGAAGCATCTGGGAGCCACAACTGGGCTGGCCAAGGAAGGCAGTGATGGAGTGAAGGGAGCAGGAGCCTGTGACGTGAGGAGGCACCAGGCAAGGTGCAATGAGGTCCCCATGGGGCACCAGTGGCCCCATGCACTCTGGACCTCTGATGGGAGGAAGCTCTGACAAGCTCTGAATTGCCTTTGGGATCATTCTTACATTGTCTTGGACAATAGCTCCTGGCTTCTGTTGAGATGGCTGATTAATCTCCTTGTCAAATGGTCATATGGCCACACACCTGTTTCTCTCCCGAACAGGCTTTCCTATTCTTTTCTATAGTAAAATAGGCTGAAAAATTTCAAAATCTTTAAGTTCTGCTTCCCTTTTGATTAACAATTCCATCTTTAAATTATTTCTCTCTTCTCACATTTTACTATAAGCATCCAGGAGAAACCAGGCTCGTTCTTCAACATGTTGCTTAGAAATTTCTTCAGCCAAATATCCAATTTCATCACTTACAAGTTCTACCTTCCACAAAACACTAGGACACAAACACAGTTCAGCCAGTTCTTTGCCACTTTATAACAAGGATCACCCTTCCTCCAGTTGCTAGTGATATATTCCTCAGTTCCATCTAAGACCTTGTCAGAATGGCCTTCACCATCCATGTTTCTACTAACATCCTCTTCAGGATCACTTAGGTAATCTAAAACAAGTGAGGCTTTCTCTACAGCTCTCTTCTTTTTCTGAACTGCCAGCAGAATCACCCTTAACCGTCCGTTCTCAACAATGTAGGCTTTTTCTAGCGTGCACCTCAAATGTTCTCCAGCCTCTACGGTTTACTCAGTTCCAAAGCTGCTTCCACATTTTAGGTATTTGTTACAACAGCACCCCACTCTCAATGACAGTTTCTGTCTTAGTCCATTAGGGCTGCTATAACAAAATATCATAGACTGGGTCACTTATAAACAACAGAAATTTATTTCTCACAGTTCTGGAAGCTGGGAAGTCCAAGATTAAGGTGCCAGAAGATTCAGTGTCTGATGAGAACCTGTTTCCTGGTTCATAGATGGTTGCCTTTTTGCTATAATGTAACGTCACATGGCAAAAGGGGCAAGGGAGTTCCCTGAGGTCTCTTTTATAAGGTGGATCCCTCATGACCTAATCACCTCTCAAAGGCCCTATCTCCAAATACCATCACACTGGGGATTAGATTTCAGCATATGAATTTTGGAGGAGACACAAGCTTTCAGTCCATAGCAGATATTTCCCTAAAATAATGGAGATTGCCCTGTAGGCTTCCTCAAACAGGGATGAAGGGTCACGGTGAATAATTCAAGTTGTGTAACAGCAGAAGAATTATATAATTAGGAGTCCATTTTATGAGAATATTTCACCTATTACATAATAGTTCATAAAAGAAGCATCAGATTTTAAAGGTCCCAAGAATTCATAGGTATTATGAGGGAAAACAGCACTCATCAGTAAAGGTGAGGAAGGATTCCAATGGATAAGGAAAAGAATAAAAAACTCAGACACATATAATAGTATAAATGGTGACTGAGGGAGGTATGACAAGAGCTTGAATGTGAAAACTCCACAGAAGAAGGGAAATCATTTTGTCAGAAGAAAAAGACTAATGGAAGGAAATAAAAGAGGGAGACATGGGACAACAGGGAATGTTGCATGACGGACAGAGCTATCGGATGATGGGTAGGTTCCCAAGGGAAGCTGTGGAAATTTCATCAGTCAGGACATTTAAGGTGAGTTTGAACAAAGCAATAAAACATCTGCTGCGAGAACAGTTTGCATCTGCATGAAAATGACAAGATGGTCAAGTGGATCATTTTCACCTCTAATGTACTTGACTCCACATTAAGTTAAATCAAAAGTCAAAATGACACTTGCCTTGGTGACAACGTTTTGCACATCTCTCCAGAAGGTAGAGTGCTCTTCTATCTTCTACACTTATAACCTTTTTCCCAATCCCCATAAATGTTGTTTCAATTTTTATCACCCTTTTGAAAGCTTCAAGTACCTTCTCCCTTATCCTATTACTCCCATCAGTTGACCTTGCCATCTCCTTCAAGGAAAATATCAAGGAGGAAAAAAAATTATCTCTCTCTATTTCTCTCTGTCTCTATCTGTGTCTCTCTGTCTTTTACACACACACACACACACACACTCTTTGCTCCCTTCTCATGGTAGACTCTACTGGTTACTTACCCAATCACCAGCCTCCACCTTGTCCATGCTTATAAAAACCCACATTTTTTTCAGGTGTTGGGCAGTCTTGTGCTCGAGGAGAGGTGCACATTCTACCACCTCAGTAATAAACCATAATTAATATGTGCTGTGGTCATGCAAATTCTTCTTGCCAAGGATAGGTTTAGTAATGGGCATGTGTCACACTTCTGGCCAAAGAGGTATTAATAGTCGTTTGTGAGGAAGCTTCCAGTGATGTTCTCCTTACTCTTCAAAAAGGCACAGCTCTCATTCACACTAAGGTATTTGTGTTATGGTCACCAAAATCTAACTGACAAAGCCATTGACCTCTTTTCATTCTTTATCCAAGTTGATATCTTTGAGGCTTAGACTTTCTTGTCCACTTCCTCTTCCAATACTGCTTGTTATTCACTATCTTGTTTTTTTTGGTTCTGTATTTCAGAATCTTTTATGATGTCCTTTTCCTCTGTTAACTCTTTATATGTTGTTGTTACAAGATTTCATTCTTTCTCATCATTCCCTTCTTTTCACTTTACATGATTTCTTAAGGAGAGCATCCACATTTCCCTGGCTTCAATGGTGATTACATTATCATCTATTCTTTCTTGAGTTCTGGATCCACATTTCCTGCTGTATACTAGATATTTCCATGTGGATTTCATGGAATTAACTCATTCAGTCTGTCTAAAATAAGTGTATTAACTCAGTCCAAATGTGATCTTCTTATTGACATCTCTAGGATAATTTCATGACATTCATAAAGTGGAAACTGGATTTATTTTAGATTTCTCCCTGTTTCTCAAATCCTCACTTCTAATCAACCAATAAATTCCATGAATTCTAGCCCTAAATGTTTATTGCATTTCTCTCTATTTGTTATTCATGCTGCTCTATTTCAGTTGAGACCTTTATTTTCAACATTAAAAAATGTGCTCTAGGGAATTCCTTGGAGGTCCAGTGGTTAGGACAAGTTCCATCCGTGGTTGGGGAATTAAAATCCCACAAGCTGCGTGTGCGGCCAATAATAATAATAATGTGCTCTGAAGTGATAGATTCAGACTATTCAAGGTACTGATGATGTTGTTGAGACACAATTCCATGGGAAGTCTAACAGACTCCTATAACACTGATACTACTAAGATCGTCTCAATCATGGTAAAATCTGGAATGGCTACCTTTTACCCTAAAAGCCAGAAATCCTCAGTGTGGTAAAGCAGGATCTTTTATTTGATAGCCATTTCTTCATACAGCACTCTGAAATTATCATAGTCACAATTTTCACTATCTCATTCCTCAATTAATCAAGATCAGGAGGCATATGTTAACCACCAGCTGTTTTCTATGAATAAAGCAACAGAGCACTTTGGTTCATACAATAACACCCTCCCTTCCCTGCTGGTGTACCTTTTCTATAACATAGGCCATAAAATAATCTTTAAAGAAAAAAAAAATTCTTTTGTGTAAACAGAAGAAAAAATCATTGAGCACATCTTCCTTTTATATGTCATACACATATGCCAAGAAGTAGTTCCTGTTCTGAATATCAGTGGCATCATCTAATGATAAATTTTACAGGCCTGGAAAAATAGCCTATTTTATATAGAATGTTCAGGTAACATTTAAATTAAAACTCACACAATGAGGAGAAAAGAAATCCAAGTAGAATGAACATAAAGTGTAAAAGCACTGAAGTAGGGGTAATCTTGTTCAAAAAACAGGAAGAAGGTCAGTGTGGCCCCAGAGTTCCTGGAGGAAGGGCAGGATAAAAGTTTGGGGAGGAAGATAGGGGTTGCCTCCTTTAGGGTCTTTTGGCAAAAGTAAGATTATGGTGTTTCAATGGAGGGGTATGGCATATATCTGGTATGGTGCAATTTGCATTTGAAAAGGATCATTCTAGCTGCTTTGTAGAGAATAGACTTTGTGGAGCATAAGAAAGCAGCAGGAAAACAATTAGGAAATAATAACCTAGAAGACAGGTTATTATATCTCAGACTAAGGTCAAAGCAGTAGAAGTGGTGGGAAGAGATTAGATTTAGGATAATTCTTTTTAAATTAAAGATACATTTGATAAATTGTATGGAGTTTAGAGAAGGAGCTAAATCAAGGATACTTTCTAGTTTTTCATCTCATATCTCAAATTTCACTTGAATTTCACCCAAAAATCTTAATCTCAGTGTTTTATCTCCAATTTATTATCTTCTTTCCCAAGACCACTCCTCCTCCTGCAGTATCATTCTTAGGAATTGGCTTTTCTATAGATCCATTTACTCAGGCCAGAAAGTTACAATCTACCCTTGAAACGTCTATTATCTCTGCCATATCTGTTGCTATTTCCCTCCCCCCCAAATCTAATCAATTACCAAACCTTGTCACTTCAACTTCTAAAATAGCTTGAACCTGTCCAATCTTCCTTATTTCTACTAAAACCATCCTAGTCCAAACCACAACTGTCTCTTTCCTGGAAATGTATAGTAATTAAGTAATTTACCTACATCTGCTCTTCATCTGCATATATTTATCATATAGTCCCCAGAATGATCTTGTTAAAAAATAAAACTAATGCCAACTATCTTTTAAAACCCTTCAATGACATCCATTTGTTCTTGGGATGAAGTCTAAAATCTTTTAAGTGATACACAGCATCACTTAAAGTGATGTTCAGGATCTAACTCCTGTCCACCTCTCCAGCCTTGCCTCTTACAACTCTCCTTCCTGGTCCCAATGTTCCAATCACACAGGCCTTGGGTCAGTGGCTCAAAAACCCATACTCCTCCCTGCCTCAGGGCATTTGCACATAGTGTTCCATCTGCCTGCCTTAACACTTCACTACTCACATTCTCCCTTAAGATCCCAGGATAAATGTTATTTCTACGGGGAAGAAATTACTCCTACATGTCCTCATAGCAGTCTGTACTCTTACCACACTGTTAAAAATGGCAATTACCTTTGTGAATAGCTGTTGAATACTAGCGTGCCTCCCAATACACTGTAAGCTCTATGAAGAAAGGAAGTATGTCTCGTTTGTTTCTCTATTCAGTCATTCCTTCCTCTCCTTCTTTAATAACTGTTTCTATTAAATACATTTCTTTTAAGTAAAGTGAAAGTCATTTTATATTTTTAACAGTGCAATAATATGATCCAATGTGTATAATAAAAACACAATTCCCAGTTGCTCTGTGGAGAATGACCAGGTAAACTAGAGGATGTGTGGTAATAAGGAAATTAGAGGTAAGTGAGGAAGTAGGAAAGAAGGAGTGGAGAATATAGAAGGAGTAGAAGAAAGGTATAGATAGCAGTGAGAAACGATGGTTATGCAAGATTTTTCATGATGATCTCATTTTCCAGCTAAAATCTGGCCCTGAAGGGAAGTAGAGAAATGAGAAAGCAGCCCAAAAGGGTGGGGTATCAAGGAAAGTTATAAAGATAAAACCTGTTGGAGCATGTTTTCATACTTTTTAGGAATAATCTATAGGGAGTGAAAAGCTGATGAGGTAGGAATCAAAGAGGATAACTTATAAAGCAAGTTCCTTAAGCAGGTGAGACAGGATGGGACTCAGAGTACAAGTGGAAGACTCAGTCTTCAACAGAGTGAGTGGAACAAACTTCCCTGTAAATGGAGGGAAAGAAAAGGTAGTCACAAGTGAAAGTTAAGTTTGGTCCTAGAGAAATGGAAGCATTCGCATCTGATGGCTTCAAATTTCTCAATTAAGTATAATGTGAAGACACCAGGTGAGAATGAGAAGGTATAGGTTAGAGGAGCTTTGAGAGGAAATATATGAATAGTTATTTCTGAGAGTAGGACAGTAAACCTACTGGAGAAACATATTTGGAATTAGACAGCGCTGAGTTACTCTTCAAGGACTGTGGACATGAATTTGCAGTGAAACTTAACAGCAGATGATTTTTTTTTCCAGAAGTATTTTGCTGATTAGGTGCAAGTATCTCTAGGAAAATAGTTCAGCACATTCAGGGCTGTAGATTAGAAGGTGAGTACAATAAGGAGGGAGGATGACAGGATTGAGGGTATCCATAAGGAAGTCTTTATAAGGATGGTAGTAGAAAGGAAATGAAAGCAGGAAAATGCTAATATGATCAATGGATTGGAAGTTTGGATGAGTTCAAAAGATTGTTACAGGGAGAAAACTTGAGCAAGTGAGCTGGAAGGCTCTGAGGTGACAGTGCCAGACTGGGCTGTTTGACACTGAAATTTAGAGGTGGTTCGATTTCTTATGATGACAAGATGCAAAGCGTGACAAAAGAGTGGGTGGCTTTGAGATGCAATGGATGAGAGGTAGATGGAGATGTGCAGAGGGCAAGTGTTGGATAGATCATCCACTCATGTGTTGGAATTATGAAGCCAATGGTCAGAGTTGGAGACATGAGAATGACTGAGCCAGGATCAAAAGTTTCAAGTGAATGAAGAAATGTCCCAAGTCTGATACCACGAGAGAAAGAGGGATGGGAATACAGTCATATGGCGTGTACATCAAAGAGAAAACCAGATTTGTTTTGTTTTGATCTCGCTTTGCTGAAATTAAAGAACATCAACAAGTAAATAAAACAGACCTGGATTCTGCTTTTGTGATGCTTACAGAGTAGTGAGGGAGAGAGATATAAATCAAATAATTAAATAAATACGTATATAATTAGAAACTCTGACAAGTGCTGTGAAGAAACAATACGGGCCACTGTGAGAGCATGAAACACAGTGACAAACTAACCTGTGGGGCGAGGGTAAGACCTGAGGACGTGATCTTTGAGCAGAGATCTGAAGGGTGAGTGGGAGCTAACGAGACAAAGGGAAGGTAACAATACAAAATTGGAGTTTTTAAAGATAGGTATGACAGGAAAACAAAAGGTCGGGAGAATAAAGGGAAATTTTGAGAGTGTTGAAAATGATGGACACGGTGGATCAAAGAGAGAGCTGAAGAATGGGGAGAAAATGAATTGGTCTGGTGACTAGGAATAATGTTGAGTTTAAAGACAGGCCACGCAGAGAGAAAGCAAGCAAGAGAGCCCCTGGAGAGCCTGTAGTCAGAGAACTGGGGAGTTCCCTTCAGAAGTATGAGAGCAAAAGATCTTCAGAAAATCAAGAATATGTCCACATGTGTGGACTGTGAGGATGAAGACATCAGACGGATAAAGGTTTACTAACAGTTTGGCTGACCTGTTTGACTTAGAAATAATATCCTATTCCAGATGCCAACGTCCCCAGTAAATTTGGATGAGTTAGTGTAAAATTACAGCAAAAAGAAGGGACCAAAAGAAGTGTTCTGTATGAGGGTTAAGGAATATGTCTGGACAAATTGTGTAAATTGCATAAACTCTGAATCTCAGTTTCACCACATGTAAAATGGGAATAATAACCTTTTTTGTTTAAACAGGAAAACAAAACAACTCTTTACTCAGAACCCTTGCTTGTGGGCAAGAGTCAAGATGATATGAGCATCTTCTGAGGTACGTTAAGGTGACGTGTTGATATTTTCCTTTTTTTTTTTTTTTTGATGGTCATTTTCTTTGCCAGGTTCAAGTAGGATGTGGAGAAATTTTGAGATATGGGCCTGGAAGTCAAAATCCAGAGGATGGATTCCCTTCTAGGCTGCATGAGATTTACATATCTGATCAAATAATAACCTCTGAATAATGTCGTGAATAGCTATTTGAAGGAGAGTTAAAATGTGAAACACCTAGCAGAGTACCCAGTGTATAGTAGAAAATAAAATATAGTTATATACATTGTCATATTAATACTCATTATTAGTAAGAGTTTCCAAATACATTATTGACTGTTTAAAGAAGATTTCTATTTTATTCAGCAGCCTAACAAATATAATATTACTATAATTATGTGTATATGAAGAAAGGGAACAGCATTAGGAAGAATGTCTGGCATGCAAATACTTAAGTTTTAAAGACATGATGAGTTACAGAAGCAGGGCTGATAGTACAGATGGGGGTGGGAGGAGGAGGGCTCTCAATTCCTTCTTTGACAGCACCCCTCTGAAAGGTCCTAGGAGGCTCATAATGAACATGTATCATAATTTCCCAGTCAAGATCACTAAAGCACAAAGAGGCTTTGCACAAAGTCACAGAACTCAACAGCAAAGGCAAGACCAGAGACCCATGGTCATGGACTCCTACCTTACTGCTATATCCACTGGACCACACTGTCACTCTTATAATTCCTTAATCCTTGGATATGGTGTCTTCATTTCTTCTTATCTGAGAGATTCAAATGGATGTTCCTGGGTCCAGAGACCTAGTTAACACTGCGTACCATGTTGTTCTTTTTTGTAAAACCCATCGTGCTGTGAGTTGAGCAAAGAAGAGGCTAAAAGATGACTTGCGAGACAAATAACACTCCAGAGGGATCACAGATGTGCCAAGACCTCCCACACCCTTCAGCCCTGGCTCCCTCCCTCACTATGGCTCTTGGAGCTCCATAGTTTCTTCTGGATGAAGCAGCCGTGGTTACGAGCCCTTGCCCCTCACCTGGACTCCTAGAAGCCTGAACTGGGTAGGGCAGCCATAATTCACAAGGTCACTGTGAGAGGGGACAGCTGGCCTGTAAGGTAGAACTCTGCCCTTTTTTGGAAGCCCACTTAAGGCTGAGAATAGTGGTGCTCCAAAGGCAGTATGCACTCCTCCTGTCTGTAATATCCTTAGTTATTATCACAATGAGTATAGCACTTTAGGGGATAACCCACTGATACAGTCGAGCTTGACTCTAAAATGTACAGTAACGAACTGCAGCAGCTGTAGTGCTCTAAATCAAAGATTCCTAGCCCCAGCGAGGGAATGGGAAGGGTAGTACATCCTCTCTGTAAGCAGATTCTTTGCCAGGCAGCCTGCCTACTACCTTAAAAGTAAAATCCTATTATACCTGTGAAACCCCACAGTGAGGGGCAGAGTCAGACAACTACCACAAAGCAACCTGGGCAAATTCCTGCGTTGCCAGACCACTATGCAGGGCTTTCAGGGACAACAATTATTCCATCTACTGAATATCTTGAAAAGCACTCAAAAAGCACAGGTCACAGCACAAACCCTTGGCAGGCACTATTGGTCTCTTGGGCCATCCCCGAGGGCCAATCAGAACAACCAAGACTTGGAACAACAAAACCCTGCAGAAATTTCTACCTTTTAAATCCAGCTACATAGACTGGACAACGAAAGCAGTTTTTGGTAGACCCAAGCAGATTTTTAAAAAATTTTTGTGGTTTCCACTAAATTTATAAGATAATCAGCATGCAGCAATGAATGTGGAGATCTAGAGCCAGTAGGAAATAGAGAAAATCTGTTGTAGACACTCTGGGAGCCCTATGTTAGCGCAAATTCACTTTAGAGGTTTCTCAGTTATTTCCATAGCTGGGGGACTTGTAACCTTCTCTAGCCTCCCAAAAGCATTTCTTCATTAGGATTCCCTGAAAATCAGAGGGGTAGCAAGTGAAGAGAACAAGGTCAGAGCTCGTGTCCATTAAATGACAACCAGTCATGCATCCATAAATGGACAAGGTACAACAAGGACACGTCCTGATGAGGTGACCCAAGGAAACAGAACGATTGTACTCCTCATCCTGGCTCTTCTGTACCTTCCCTTTGAAAGGTTCAGTACTTCAGACCACAGTCAGGAGGCAGGCATTCCAGGACTGAGCTGGAAGGAGCAAGCCTCTGCCTTCAGAACAGAAAGGGTAAACAGAAAACTTCTCCAGGCAGTGATCTTCCTGCAGAACGAGGGCTGTGAAATCACTATTCCACAGAAACATATTTGTTAGAACTGAAATCATCTGACCTCAAGGTCAGAGCAGGAGGGATGACAGCGGGAAGGAGCTCTCCCTTCCTCTCTTCCTTCACTGGATTCCCGTCTCAAGATTATTATTCTCTCCTTTTTCCCCTTTTTCTCAATGTTAAGGCTGATATGTTAATAACCTGTCAACATGTCGCCACTAAGGTTCAGAATAAAAAGCAAATTATTACTAAGATTTACTCTTTTCCTAAAATTTCCAAAAATTCACACAGAAAAATCCACATTTATGCCTAAATATTTCAGATTATAAATCAACTGCTTACTTCACAATGAACTGTTGGTCTGCAGATGTTCTTTACTTCTTCTTCCCCAAATGCCCTCATTGATCCAGACAAGGTTTCAAAATTTCTAGTGATTAAGCATTTCAGGTTGTCCAGTCATGATGTGGATTACCTAGATTTCATGAGAAAGCATCTGAATTTTTTCTCCTGGTAAATTAGTCATCTTTCTGGACTTATTCCTGACTCCATCGTCTCTCTATACTTACAATATCCTTTGTGCCATTTTCTTTCTGAACAAGTGTTACTCCTGGGTAATAGCTGAGCCCTTGTTCATTTTCTGAGTTGTATTCCAGGCTATTTTTTTATTTAAATTATATCACAGGATAGTGTTGCTTAGGTATATTAGTTTGTTTTGGGGAGACGTCAGAGAGTTAGCTTCATTTTCCATTCCCAGTTTAACAAAGCTATCGGGACATACTTCTACCAATCTTAGATTTTTAAATTTCCCATGTTTTGCATTCATTGCATGTTGGTTAAGTATAACAATGCTTTTTTTTTGGATTAAGCTAAGAAGATAACTTCAGAAAGTTCATACTCTGTTCTTATTCTGTTCTTTCATTTGTATTGAAATTGAGTAGTTCTCAAGATGACTAAAATGAGAAAGGTTAATTTTCTTCATGAGCAATGGACTGAAAAACAGCATTCTTATAAACTATTATCTTGGATATAGACTACCATGAGTTTAAAAAATAATCGGTCTTTACTGCAGAGAAACTGGGTCATCATTCTTTCTCTTATTTCAGAAATATCACACATACTCCTGGAAGTGTTTTTCAGGAGTGTAGGTCTGTCCTTGGCACTGTCACCAGAGATACGGTGCCTGCCCTCTGTGAGCTTATGATGGGCTAAAGGGGCACACAAGTGATAAAATACAAATTCCCAAACTGAGTTAGAATGGTTCTGTGAACTCAGTGGTACAACTTGGAGATTGGGGCTTAACCAAATGCAAACTCCAGGTCTCCTAGAGTCCAGTTAATGCTGTTAAGATATTAAACAAAACTCCAATGAAAATGAAGGCTTTAATGTTTTTAAACATTAAATTACAAATTTTTAATAGGTAATGCATTCATATGGTTAAAAATGAAAATAACAAGCTATAAATAAGAGCTCTTATTCCCACCCCTGTCCCTATCCATTCCTTTCCCCCGCCTTCCTCTCTACTGTTCAGTACTTTAGTTTCTCAAATATCTTTCCAGTGTTTTCTTATGCAAATACAAGCAAATATGAATAGTTTACTTTACACACACACCCCAAAATAGCTGACTATGGACAGTTTTTTGCACTTTGCTTTTTCTACTGATAACATACTCTGGAGAGCTTTCAAATCAGGATATACAGAAATTTTAGGTTAAAGAATAAACTTACAGCTACAGATTATTCCATTGACAGTTCACCCATTGTGTGGATGTACCCATTTATTTCACCAGGATCCAATCGGGATTCTGGATTCCGGATTCTGAATTATGGTTAGAGAGGTAATCCTAACTCTTGTTAGCTAAGGCATTTACAGCAAAGACAATTCTTTCTAGGCATACAGACTAAAAGAGTGATTGTGAAAAACTGATATTTGAGGCATAGGAAAGTTTTACTTTTAACTGGTCTCACTCAAAGTTCAGCTTAAGAAAGATAATCTAGACATCTCAACAAGGTGACAGATGCTGGGTCCTTTGGCTGTGTTTATAAGAAGACTACATTTTCTCTAATCTGGTTTAATCTTGGTGTGTTTGGTACACATACACACAGACACAATGCACGTACTTTTCTGAGACTTTAATTCACACATATTAAGGGGAAAGGTTGATGGGTGACTGGTGATTCAGGTAGTGACTATCCCTACCAAGAATCAAGGATGCCGCAGTTCTTTATTTCTCCCCAAAGCAGCTTCGTGTTGAAGTTATCAGACTGTATCAGGCTTAAGGGACATTAAATGTCAGGAGAGCAGACCTGCTATAGAAAGCTGATGGGAGCTGTGGGAACCTTTAGTATCAAATGCTCTCCTGTATAATAATAGGCAGCAACATCAGTCTCAGAAATGCTGTTACAAATGTCAAAGAAAACCTTCCCTGTATATGGATTAAAATTGCAGATAAAAACAGAGGACCAAATCAAAGCCTTTTTGAAACCACCCTCCCAAAAATGCAATTTCTGAGTTATCAAAAAATAGAATCTCTCAAACAGCATTCATAAAGTTTCACATTTTGGTGTTATCACAGAGGCTTATATTGAGAAAATGCTATTTCTTCCTTCCCTTCCGCTTCAAGGTTGAAGCAGCATCCTATCTTTTCTCTCTAACAAACAATGTTTACTCCAGAAGAGCAAGCTTGGAGGCAAACAGCACTGTGTTCTGCACAGAGAGCCTCACACCAATGTGCATTTGCTATTTCCTAGGAAACGCCCCCTTTGCAAAAGGAGCTGGGAAATAAACTTTTGAAAGTGACCTTAAGAAGCCAACATCACTGACCCCTGAATAAAATTTCATCTGGTGGAGCAAGTTAGACCCCATAAATACAATGGAGTGTCAGTTGAGAAATCTGGGTGTAAAAAAATATAAACAGCAGAGTTTGGATTTATAAGGCCTCTTTTGGATGTGACAATTCAGACATTAAGCATTAAGCGTTTGATCTATCAAGTAGAGGGTTAGGCTGGAAGGACTATTTCTTTTTTCTAGAAGAGAGAGACAATATGACAAAAAGACACTTTCATCAGCTTTGGTTAAGGTACACACACACACACATACACACACGTACAAACACACACGCCTAAATAAAGCTGTCGCTCCAGGGAATACCTGCTGGGATTAATTTAGCAATTTGCCACAGATTCTAGAGCAGGGAATGTCTGGGAAACAGCGACTCTCTTCCTTCTACATACTTACATAATAAAAATGACCCTAATGCATTTCCCTGACAAATGGTGTTCAGCATAATGTCATTTCCCTAATGTTTCCCTCAAGAACGCCTTGCTCACTCATATCCTTACATGGCTCTGATTATGGAAAGGACTCCATACAGTTTTTGATGATCTGCAGGTTTATCGTAGAGATACAGTTACAAGGGTTCTTAAAATAGGCAAAGTGTTTCTGTTTAGAGATTTAAATTAGATTTTCTTACGTTTCCCCGAGCTGTGCTACTGTTTTCCTACGCACTTCTGGGAATCTCTTAAGCATTCAAGTGACTCAGTTTCCCTCTCTGAACAAAGTGTATGGTAGAAAGTTGATTGAAGATAAAGATTCCTGGTATTATCACTAGGATCAGAGAGGTTTCAAAGGTTCTCGGTTAATCTCTGATAAATGTTCAATAAGTGATACTACTTGGATCACTATGCCTTTGCCCTAGGCTGTCTCCCAACTTGTCTGCAACTTGGGTAATCGTTGTTACTGCTGTTACAGTGGCAGTGCTATTATGGCCATTTGTTACTTTAGACATCAAATCTTAGAACAGAACATTCTTTTTTTTCCCAAATAAATGTTATATTATTAAATAAAATTATAAATAGTTTACAAATTATACAAGGGTAAGGACAATCTTAAGTAAGATATTGTATTTAATGCATGATATGCTTAGGAATAGATGGTTCTTTTCAAAAATCAGTAGCTTCTACACAGTACCTAGCAGGATCTATTGCCCCTCTTCCTTCATACTCTGTACAATGTCACATTTTAGTTCAGTTCTCTACATCTAATTTCACTTTAAATGGATATGAGGTTTAGCTCTTAAACTTCACTTCCACAGTCCCATTCCTAAGATTTTCCAGTATGCTGAATTTACACCAGCTAATAGTTCAAAACTACTTGGGAGAGGTTTGGGTTACAGCTTTCTCTTAATTAGCTATCCTTCCAGTTTTTCCTGTCCTAGATTTAAAAAAAAAAAAAAAAAAAAAGATAAAGAAATGACAATGTCAGAGCTCTTATCATCAGAGAACAAACCGTTGGTTTTACTCACCTCCAATCCAGGCAAAGTTTTATGGATGATGATACATTTCAAAACCCTTTCCTTGGGACTTCGCTGGTGGTCCAGTGGTTAAGACTTCACCTTCCAATGCAGGGGATGTGGGTTCGATTCCTGGTCAGGGAGCTAAGATCCCACATGCCTTGTGGCCAAAAAACCAAAACATAAGAACAGAAGCAATATTGTAACAAATTCAATAAAGACTTTAAAAGTGGTCCACATCGAAATAAAATAAAATAAAAAACTTTAAAAATAAATAAATAAACCCTTTCCTTCCCTCATCCATTCAATTTTTTATTTTCTCTCACAAGAACATAAGCTCCGTGAGGGCAGACATGTTCGTGTTGATTGTCAGGAAGGAAGAAATTTTCCTTTACCCTTCCAGATTTTTCTGGCTGATCTAAGAATTAAATTCACATGAGACAGATTAACAGGAGAAAATCAAACAGATGTTTAATAACATGTAGACATCAGAGAGATCCAGGAAAACTGAGTAACTCACCAAAATGGCAGAAGCTGTCTCTCTTTTTTTTTTTTTTAATTAAATTAAATTAAATTTCTTTTTTCATGGAAAGGCATTTTATTTTAAATAAAGGAGTGTGTGCATGTCAATCCCAAACTCACAATCTATCCCTCCCCTCCACCCTTCTGCCACTGGTAACTATAAATTCATCCTCTAAGTCTGTGAGTCCGTTTCTGCTTTGTAAATAAGTTCAGATTATCATACTAAGTGAAGTAAGTCATACAGAGAAAGAAGCCCCCCGTTTAAATACCATCCTCAACTAAAAACAAAAGAAGATATTGAGGGTGAGGAGAGTCAGTTATAGGAGAGTACCAGGAAAAGCAGAGTGAACAAGGGTAAGGTTGTTACACGCATTTAAGTCGTTGCCTTTTCCATTGGTGAGTGTCAGAGATTTGGTCATCCTCCTCTTCCTGGTACAGTGAGGGAGACACGCAAACGGAGATTTCCCTTATAAATGGAAATGTTTCTTACAAAAGGGGAACTCTTGTTTGGTTTTTAGAGTTTATTCCACTTACGCTGTTTCTTAGAAAATAGCCAGCTTAAAATAGTTAATATGCCAAGCAGACATATTTGGGGATGGCAAATTCTGCTCCCCTACACGGTCTCTTGTTTTCCCCAATGATGTGTCATGAGCAATCAAAGGAATGTCTAGCACATATAAGTATTTGATAAGTATTAGTTAAATGAATGACTTTTTTCCTTCATAAATATTAGCGAGTTTTCTTCACTTAAGCTAGAAGATTTTTTAAACTTTAGTGCCAAATCCTTTTTTCATTCATTCTTGCATAGATAAACATTTACTGAGAGACTGACATGTGCCAGTGAAGGGGAGCAGAACCTGCCACCCCAAAATATGCCTCTGGCATAGGGATTATTTTAAGGTGGTTAGTTTTTGAAAAAACAGCAGACGCAGGAAAAGCTCTAAAAACCAAGTAGAAGTTACCCTTTTGTAAGGGACATTTACATTTATAAGGGAAATCTCCATTTTTAAGGGTATCTTCCTCTGTAAGAGGAAGAAAAGGATGATTAAATCTCTAGAAACTCTTCTCAATGGAGATGATAAGAGCACAACACCATACCTTTGTTTACTGTGCTTTGAATGATAACCTGCAATAACTGGCCTCCTCCTCACAACATTTTCTTTTGTCTTTAGCTGGTGATGGTATTTAAGGTGGTGGATTGGGCCATTTCAGGGAGTTATTCAGTTTTCCTGGGTCTCTCCCATGTATACAGGAGGTATACATGTTATTAAATTTCTGTGTGTTTTTCTCCAATTAATCTGTCTTTTTATTACAGGGGGTCTCTGTGAAGAACCTAGAAGGGTAAAGGAAAAATTATTTTTTCTCCCCTACACAGTCATAATGTGAGGGCAGGCCCTGGTAATGTTAGTTCAATGTTCATGGAATTTCCATTCTGTTGGGCCAACAGACAATGAATAAGTAAGCAGACAGTCATAAAATTAAAACTGTAGAGTATGATTGGCATTATAAGAAAATAAATGGGTGCTTTGACAGAGAATAATTGGAGAACCTACTCTCAGACTTTTGGCAAATCTTGTTTTCCCCCTTTCGTCTTTCTCTTTGAGCCTGGGATATTAAATGATATTGCTCCTCTTTTTTCTGAATCTTCTAAATAAAAGGGAACATTTTCAACGAAGTTTCAAACTAGTTTCTTCACTTCACTATGGCAGAGTTTGTGAATCATAGAAACATTTAGCATAAACATAGGAGGACATTAGCTCAGTCATATACTCTAGATTTACTTAGGAGAGGAAAAAATGACAGATTTTAAAAACAATTGTATCAATTTACACAATATATTGATTATCTTAGTCATAAAAATGGTGTAAATAGAATAAAAGATGGCAAATTCAAGAAACAATTCAAATTAGTATTCTTCCTTTTATTGTTCAGATTCTCAAAGCAAGTCTTATTAACATGCCATACTTCACCCATTCCTCTAGTTTAACATCCTGTACCTTGTAGTGTGTAACTTTTTGATACTGGCTTTTTCCCCAAGGCTAATGTCCTTAATATCCATCAAGTTTACTGCATGTATCAATATTTTATTCTTTTTAGTGCTGAATATTATTCCATTGTTTAACTCTTTACCCACTGAAGGACATTTAGCTTGTTCACAGTTTGGGGCCATTACAAATAAAGCTACTATAAGCATTCAAGTACAGATTTTTGTATGGATATAATTTTTCATTTCTCTGGGTAAATGCTCAGGGGTGTGATTGCTGGGTTATATAGGAAGTGTAGGTTTAGTTTTTAAAGAAACTACCAAGCTGTTTTCCAGAGTGTATGTACCATTTCACATTCCCACTAGCAAATGTATGAGAGATCCATTTTCTCTGCACATCCTGCCAGCATTTGTATTGTACTGACATAATTTTAGCTGTCCTAATAGGCATGTAGTGACATCCCATTACGGTTTTTGTTTGTATTTCCTAATGACTAATAATACTGAGCATATTTTCATGTGCTTATTAGTTATCTGCACATCTTTGTTAATGTGTATGGTCGTGGTGTTTCTCATTCTCTAACTGGATTGTTTGTTTATTTTTACTGTTGAGCTTTGTGATTCTTTACATATTGTAGACACAAGTTCTTTGTCAGATATTTCCTCCAAGTTTGTACTTTCTCATTTCATCTTCCTAACTGAGTCTTTCACAGAGCAAAAATTTTAAATTTTGATGAAGTCCAATATATTGACTTTCTCATTTATGGGTAATGCTTTACTTTTTTTTTTAAACTACTTACCTATGATGATAGGCTGATACTCAGTTTCTCCAATTACAAGAGACATACTGTACAGTAATGTAATTATTTGAAAACAAAGTTATAAAACAGCAAGAAAACTGACACATTATTAATTTTGTATTAAATATCACTCACTTTATGTCTATGTAAGTATAGGCTATCAATACAAGTCTTACACACTGTGTTCTACACGTATATTTTCGTATATTTATTGAAAAAAATCCACATGCAAGAGGACCTGCGCAGTTCAAACCCATGTTGTTCAAGAGTCGAGTCAACTGTATTTACTATATTGAGTCTTTCAATCCATAAACACAGTATGTTTCTCCATTTATTTAGATCTTTTAAAAATGTCTTCCATGAACATTTTATAGTCTTCAGCATACAACTCTTGTACATGGTTTACCACATTTATACCTAAACATTTTATTATTTGAGTAATTGTAAATGGTATTGTTTTAATTTCAATTTCCATGTGTTTATTGCTAGTATATATAAATACAATTGATTTTTTTACATCAATCTTGTATCCAGTTACCTTGCTGTACTTAGTTCTAGGAAGTTTGGGGGGTTTGGGGAGTAGTTTTTTGGGATTTTTCTGCATAGACCATTATGTCACCTGCATATAGAGATAGATTTTTTCTTACTTTCCAATTTGTATGCCTTTTATTTCATTTCCTTGCTTTATTATGCTGGCTAGGATTTCTAGTACTATGCTGAATAAGAGTAGTAAGAGTAGAAATCCTGCTTTGTTCCAGACCTTGAGAGTAAAGCATTCAGTCTTTCACCATTAAGTATGATGATATCTATAAGTGTTTTAAAGATGCTCTTTATCAAGTCTAGGAAGTTCCTTTCTATTCCTAATTTGCTGAGAGATTTTACCATAAATGGATGTTGAATTTTATCAAACGTCTTTTTGTATTAATTGATATGAGCATTTGACCCTTCTTTAGCCTGTGGCAAATTACATTGATTGATTTTTTTTAATACTGAACCAGCTTTGCACTTGGTTGTGGTGTATAATTATTTTTACATACTGCTGGATTCAATTTGCCAATATTTTTTGAGTATTTCTGAGTCTGTGTTCATGAGGGATATTTATCTTTACTTTTCTTTTTCGTACTGTTTTTATTCAGTTTTGGTATCAGGCTAATACTGGTCTCATAAAATGAATGAAGAGTATCCCCTCTTCCTCTATTTTCTGGAGGGAATTTTTTTTTTTCTGGAAGCAATTTGTGTATAATTGGTATTAATTCATCAAATATTTGATAGAATTCTGCAGTGAAACCATCTGGGTATATTTGAGACAACTTTTTCTGGAGTTTTAAACATATGAAATCAATTTCTTTAATAATTATAGCACTATTCAAATTATATTGGGTGATTTTTTTTCTTTGTATTTTATCCACCTTTTTTAGTTGTTTAGTTAGAAGGATACCAGTTAGTATCTGATACCAGTTACTCCTCCAAAGCTCCAAACATATATCTTCTTCATTTATATTTAAGACACTGCAGGTCATACTTTAAAAAAAATTGTCTGAAAAGAAAGAAGAAAGTCTCTGCATAAATAAGTCCTCAAGAAATAAACAAGACAAAATATTTAGGGGGGAAAAAACTCTCTTGAAAATATAAGAATTGTTAGTGAAAGGTTTGAAGCTGATAGAATACCTTTTGCTGAGCACTGAGAAGATCCAGGTGAATATCGTCAGCTGTGAACCCTGCAATAATCATGATAAAATACACCCACATATCTCTTAAAGACCTTTTGCTATTTTCTGGGCAGTTCCTTCAAATATACATTATGTCTGATGCTACACAATATGCAATACCCATGTATATATCACAAAATTTAATTTGAAAGGCCCTAACAGGTAAAAGATGGGTACTCTGGACTGGTACAGGATAGGTCCTAGGGACCTACCTAGCTCATTCATGAAAAACTCATAGCATCTGAAATGAAATTGTTTGATCACCACTATTCTTATGCTCTTAGGTGAAAAAAAATTTTTTCTTGAAAAATATGTAAGTGGCTTTAGTTTTGAAAGCATCTAGCTCTGCTATGGTTGCTGATTTGCTAAAATTCTGCTAATAGTAGATTGCTTAGACAGAATTCAGATTTACATAAACATTTAAAAATAATCAAAGATCAGAATCAGCTCAAATATCAAACTCAGGCAAATGTCAATTTCCCTCTTCTTTGCTTCAACTGAAAATCAAAAGGGCTAATTTTACTAGTATCAAAAGCATTTCCCCTCCTTAATAACCCCATGGAACCAAGGCCAAATCAAATGTGATATTTGCTTTTACATCAAAAACAAAGTGAACTTTTATAAATCAGATTTTATGCAGTCTATAGTGTAAAGAACCAATGAGAGAGATTTATCTCAAAATCCATAAATTGAACACAAACTCATAAAATAAATTAAATCAAGTATGAAAGAAAATCAACATCTAGGCTTATGGAATAATAAATATGTAAAAAGGTTGAAAAATAATTCAGCAAGGCAATCAAAACCTCAAGCAAAAGGGTAGCAAGGGAGAGGTCATGCAGAAAGAAAAATGAAATGAGAAAGAATGGTATTAAAAATTTTCCATTTAGAAATCAGAAAGTAGCATGATGTACCTTGTGATATTGCAGCAGGGGTGGAGTTTCTGAGCAGTTACCTTGTTTCCATCCCTATGGGGACCAGAGCCCTTACATGTTCTCAGAAAATGAAGCTCATCAGAAAATTATTTTATAACTATTTATTTCAAAAACATGTTTTGCAAAAACACTAATGTTGAAGAAACTGAAGCTTTTCTAAAAGGGAAATGACAGCTACTATTAGTTGGCTGCATATTACTGAAGATTTGAATTACCATGCTCTTGTTCTGACAGACTCAGTCATAGAGGCTAACCCATCATAATCTACAAAGAAATTGTCACCAAATCCTGAGAGCCTGTGTCTCTAAGGTAATAAATATTTGGTGGATATGTGTGTGTGGCAGCAGTGCAGAGGACAACTGGTGGGATATAAGACAAAAGAAAAGTATGTTTTTTAGTTATTTTATAGTGTCATTTTATTTTGGAAAGGGGTGGGAAGGAAATAGAAAAAGGTAAAGGAGAATAGAGAACAAAGGGAAAAAATGATCTTTGACACTGCTTTCCTAGACGCCAATTTCCTATGGCAATTGACATCTATGTTACTGGTATGTCACTCCCAAGACAGCAAGAGTTCAGTATTAATAATAACAATTACCATTTATTGAGCATTTATCATGTTCAGGATGTGTCTAAACATTCTAAAAACATTCTAATGATCACATCTAATTCTCAAAACAACCCTACAAGATATGTTTTTTATAGATGAGGAAAACTGAAGTATTCAGGGGCTTAAGTAGATTGCCAGAGGTCACACAGTAAGTAGCAGAGTTAAATTCAAAAGTCCCTATTTCTACCACCATAGAATACTCGCTTAACATTTTAATGTAATTTTTCATAAGAACAAGCCTCTTTGTTACCCATGTAGATTATAAACTCTTTCAGAACAATGATTGGGCATTACATTCCTTTTATTTCCCCATTTGTTAAAAAGATTATACACAAGTGCAACCTCCAAGATTCTTTCAAGCTCTACCACTCTGCCTAGATTTCTACTTTAAAACCCACAGCACTGGGAGAGCTTCCATAACAATAGGTGCTCAATAAAGTATTCAAAAATGACTTGTTTAATTAATGAATAAATCCCCCATTTAAGGAAAAGAATGTCATAACATCAACAACCACTGGAGTCTCCATTTTCTTTGAGTAACTCGAAGTATTTAAAAGGAGAAGGCGAATTCAGTTGCTTTGCCCTTCATTAACGAATGAATCTACAGAATATTTTATGTGATGCCTATTCCAATCTTTTAAATTATAGCATTTCTTAGTTTGCTCATATCTAGTTTCCTTCTCACAGTATAACTCTCTCCAACCTCACTTAACATTCCTGTTCCTACCTAACATTCTGCGAAAGGCAATGACTGTCAGTGACTAACATAGCTCAAATTATTCTTATTCTATCATTGCCATTATATTTTGAATCACAAGACACAAGATAACATTACAAAACTATCTCAAATAACAATTTTTTAAATTCCAATCCATCCTCTGTTGTGCCAATGTATTACACTTCAACTGTTTTATCAAATATTTAAAAAATCACACAATATTTTTCTGAAAACATTTAGTCATCAGTCAGTGCTTGAAGCATTTTATTTAATACTCTGATAATCCAGTAATGAGAATTCCCCCAAAGTAAGTTGACTTGTTAGTCTCATAATCTCTCTTTGCTATGAGAGAAAAATAAGTCTAAAACTTTCAAAAGATTTTAAATACGTTATTCAAAATTCCAGATCACTTATTTGGGTTGAAAAAGAATGTAGCAGTTCAAAACTGCACAATTTTCTTTGTGCCACAGCACAATCCAAAGACAGAGATAAGTGGAGAATTAGGTAAGTAAAGAAAGAGATGTCGGGTGGCAATGGGACAGAGGGAGGAAGGTAGTGATCCTGATACTCTCTAATAATGAATAAAGATTTAGAATCATATTCTTGGATAAATATCTTCCATAGATAAATTATAAGCACATGGATTAACATCTTCTTAGAGTATTTACTATTGTAGAGAAACAGTCTAGGTACAAGCATCCAGGTAAGTATGGGTTCTGAAAATGTGTAGAAGTTAGGCTAAGAAGATCAACCAGCAAATACTAACTCCCCAAAAGACTTAAATCCTTACCTTTGAATTTGTTCAGGTCTAAAAGAAATAAGAATAAGTATATATATATATATATATATATATATATATTTGTTATGTATGCTTATTCTCACTTATATTGTTGTGTACATGCACAGATACAAATATTAACTTATTTTACCATTTGTGAGATAACATCTACCTCCTCAAATTCAAGATGCTTTGGTTGTGGCTACCGAGAGATTTTTAACAAAGTAGGAAATTTTCCACTAAATATTTAAACCTAGCAGGTGTAGGCAGAGTTGAAACGACTACAACAGTCTATGAAAAAGAAGAGGAGTATGATGCAGTGAAAAACCTGATCCTGCCATATCATAAGATGTCACAAATACTGCAGGATTCTGAACAGGATATGGAGGGCAAGCAAGCAGAAATTTCAAGTTATCACATGGTTAAAGAAAAGAGTCTTGTGGGTCTGTGACGTTTTAGATCTGGAGAAACCACCAAGGGAGATTGGAGAAGAAGACAGCAAAGCAACAGAAATGTATTTGCAGGCAGTAGTAGGCTGCTGCCTGCCCAAGACTGAAGCTTTAAGCAAAAATACATCAGTTACCCAGGGATTTAAATCAGACACAGGCACACATTTCTGTTTCAAAAAGTGGAACATAAACCATAGCAGAGAGAAACAACGTTCATCCTAGATCACAAAGTCAGAAGATCCTCAGGGAGAGTGTCTGTTGTGAATTGGTTTGATATAATTTCAAATCCACTTATTATGACTTAAATGAAGTTGTTTTAATCCACTTATTTATGACAAAGACAGAAAACAAAGAAGTTATTTTTAGAAGTAGAGTTGTTTTGGTATAAGAGTGAAGTAGGCTGTGTCAGGATGCCATCATCTCATCTGTTGTCTTTGATAAGCACTCAGGGCTCAGCTACTGGGGAGCTTATCAATAAAAAGAGATGAAGAAGCAAAGATGGTGAGGGGGCATTTAGACTGTAAACACTCAGAGTTGGTAAGGGCAATCTGAGAGTCTGGGACTAGGCAAAGCTACCCTTTGCTGGTCTAGCTCTCCGAAGACCTTGGGGCACAGCTCCTGCTGTGATAATGGCAACTCCTTTACAGGCAGTGGGACAAACCCTGCAGCAACCTGAGAAGATCAGACTGCCTGTCCAGACCAATGTTACCCTAGTTCCCTGGTCTCGTGCTCTAGCAACAAGGGACTTTTATTGTGCTGGCAGTAGGACATCAGCTCTTGGTTGGCAAGGCCCGGTCTCTCCTGAGAAGCCAAAACTTGTAGAAAAGGTACACCTCAGCTACACCTAGACTTCATTCCTTTCACATCCCCTTGACTAGAACGATAATGTAAATTAATGTATCATTTGTTTGGACTATGTTATTTCTTTAGGTTTATTAAGAGACATTATCCTGTATGCTATTGGCCTGTGAAATCTCAGCAGTGAACCCATGTTAGATAAACTATTGGCAAAGACAATCACAGTCTCTGAGCAAAATTTGTCACCACCCTCCAAAAAACAAAACACTATCTTTAGTATCCAACAACTGCAATCACTTCAAAAACTGAAGATATTTTCTATTAGTTCTTGCCTATACATCACCAAATTCTGGAACTTTTCTTGTGTCTATGACAAAGTTAAGGGGCGCCAACATAAGCATTTGCCTGTATGTAAGGGGCCTTTGGGATTGGTGAGACAAAATTTGCCAGGAAGCCTGAGAAAGAGACTGTCCCCTATGGACTTGTCTCGTGGTGGCAGCAGTTGCCATGGTAACCCAAAGATTCATATCAAACCATGAAGTTCAGGGGTCCAAAGTCAGAGGCTTTAACTTTGCTAATTCACCACACCCTTTGGCACTGAAACTGTGAAAACACTTTACAATTAAAAGCATCGCTTTGTCGTCACAGGTCCATCAGTATACATAGGCTGATAGATTTATGTTTCAAATTTGTTGCAAATCTGAAATATACACTGAAATCTGAAATATACGGTCCCTCAGTAAGTACATATTAGTTAACGGAATGATGCTGAAGTCCTGCATGCTATTTTATTTGAACTTTTTCCCCTTTGGAAGATCTCCAGTAATCAATCTAGTGACATCTAGACTCACTTCTGCATAGGACCGATGTGCTGGCCCAGCTTATTCTATGTTATATCTTGATAATGTGGGAGACTACTGTATTTCAGGACCTAAAGCGTTTTAAGGAAAATTTCTTGGAGTTGGGCCATCTAAACCAAATAGCAAACATTAACACTCAATTGTCTTAAAATCTTAATTAACCTCACATTCCAAAAAACTTCTGATACTTTCACCCAAAATGAAGTGTTAATGAAAAAGTTAGGAAATAGCAGGGCAAGGATCCAGTATCTCTGTCAAGATTTTCAACCAGGTCTGGAACTGATTCCTTGTCTTATTTCTATTGAGCCACTTTATTTCTTGAGACCCGAGCTCTTGGGAGCCCACTCCCTATGCCATTTTCTTAGAAATACGCCTATATTCTGAAAGGAAATCTTCTGGGAAGAGAGCTAAAAAAAATAAGAGACAAAGTAGGAATCAGAAAGTAAGAAAAGGCATAAGAGAATAAAAGAATAAAAACAGAATCAGATAAACAAAACAGTTGAAGTCTAGAAAACAAGAAAGCCCAAGCTGAAAATCGCTTTGCCAGTTCGAAATAAAACTCCCCAGGCCTATTCTAAGATTCAGACATAAGTATTACATCTGTGGCAAGGAGCAGACATTATTAAAATTTTAATATTCTAACACAATTTCTGTCTTCTTCCAGAATACCTAATTCCCTTTTCCCTTATTACCTGCATTTGAGAAATACATTAATTTTTTCTAAGTCAATATACATTTTTATAAAATGATATAAAGTATCTTTCCTTTAATATTTATTGGAAAAAAGTTTCAGAGAAGTGGAGTTTTTGAGACAGTAAGTTGTTTTTATAATCAATCAAAAATTTCCTTTCCAAATGACACACTAAGTTAGATGTATCCATTAGCTATTATATCAAAATGGTTAAAAATGGTGAGAAGTGCTTGGAGAAAGACAGGGTATTTGGTTTTGTCATTTAGTAGCTGCGTGACCCAGGTCTTTCTAATGTTTTAGTTTGATTTTTTTGGTAAAATTTGAATAATAATAGTACATTCTCAATTTCAAGTTTAAATGATGTAATAATACATGGTATCTGGCAGGCAATAAGTTCACAATAAATGCTAGATGTTAATATAAATATTACTATTATTTTTATTCTTAGTATTATTGATACGATTTATAAGACGTTTTTCTAGAGAAAAGGGATGGTAAGTATATAGTTCATTTTGATTCCTCATATTCTTCACCAGTTTACTACTGACTCTCCACTTCAGAGACCATGGTGAGAAGGAAAATACTCTGGAATGGGAATGAGAAAAATAAATTTGCCTGTCAACTACTTTTACTAATTTAGTATTCCCAAATTTAGTTATCTTGTACAGGTAGAATAAAGCAATAGAAACTCAGTAAGGCTTTTTTTCCCCCCCAAATCAATTAATGTGGCACTAACATTTAAGTTCTTTGAAAAACTATCTCACGAGACTAAAAGATATGCAATGATTGATTGTCCCCCAGATTTAAAGGACTCAACACTTTAACAATATCAAGATTAAAGGAAAAACAAAACGCTCATTAAATTTTTATTAGATCTAAGATATTCTCTATTAGAGATTTTGCACCTGGTAAAGTCTGAACTACTGCATCAGTCTCCAGATAAATTGATAATTTGGCCACATTTGCCCATGAAATTGGGTGTATTAATTTGTACACTTCTATTTCCTTAGAGTTGCTGAGAGTTTTCCTTAAAACTCTCCAGAACTTCAAAAAGAAACCTACTGAGGTATGAAATAGGAAAGTAAAATGCAGAGAGGGGGGATAACAATGATAAAATACATTTGAGAATAAAGGCAGAAAAGTAGAACATGATAAAGCAGAGTCAGGATGATAAGAAAGCACAAGGCCTAAGGATAAAAAGACATTTGTTCCAGTTTCAATACATATTGCACTGGTTGATGGTAAAATTGCAAACCCATCTGTAGGCACAGCAGAGACATGGCAAAGGGTATGGCAGATTTCTAATCAATGGAATTCTAATACTTATTAAGCTCTATGCACAGGTTTAGATAATTTCAGAAGCAAGATATGTTCCCAACAGAGGTCTCTTTTCCAAAGTAAATCATTTACTAAGAGCTTTCCATTTTTGCAGCACTCTCTTTTAACAGTTTCTACAATTTCCTGAAAATTACATAAATAGAGAACTCAGCTGGAAGAGTACAACTGCATGAATTCAATGCTTCTTAATTGATTTATTCCTTCGTTTTGCCCCGAGGCATTTCTTAGCATTACAAGGGAATAAGAAAGAGAGAGAAAGTAAACGTGAGCGAGATTAAGAAACCTGTGGCATACCAAGGTCTCTTACATGAAATTCTTCCTTCTGATAAAAAAGAATAGGAGAGAATTTGAATAGTCACCAGTTTTTAACTATTTCATAATTGCATAGTTCCATACATAAAAACCATCCCCCCAAAGCCAGTATTATCAACAGGTCATATAGAAAGGATAAAATTTATAGAGAGGAAAAGGATGTACTTGTTAAGGACAATTTGGCAAATCTTTGACTTCTGGAAAGGAGTGCTTGATTCTCAAGATCATAGCTAAGTTCCTCACTACTGCTAGAGAAGTTTCATGCAAGGTGGCTGTTATGGACTGAATTGTGTCCCCCTGAAATTTATATGTTGAAGTCCTTACCCCCAGTAACTCAGAATGTAACTGCATTTGGAAATAGGGTCTCTGAAGAAGTAAACAAGCAAATGAGGTCTTTAGGGAAAACCCTAGTCCAATACGACTGCTGTCCTTATAAGAAGATTAAGGGAATTCTCTGGCAATCCAGTGGGTAGGACTCCACATTTCCACTGCCAGGGGCCCCGGTCCGATCCCCGGTCAGGCAACTAAGATCACACAAGCCACCAGGTGTGGCCAAAAGAAAACAAAAAACAAAACAAACAGAAAACAAAACAAATAAAATGGAAACATTGTAAATAAACTATACTTCAATTTTAAATATATTAAAAAAAAAAGATTAAAATGGAAAAAAAAAGATTAAGAAGAGGAGATTAAGGCATAGACATACACAGAGGGAAGACCAAGTGAAGACACAGGGAGAAGATGACCATCTACAAGTCAAAGAGAGAGAGACTTCAGAAGAAACCAATACCTGGATCTTGAATTTCTAGTCTCCAAAATTGTGAGAAACAAATTTCTGTTGTTTCAGCCACTCAGTCTGTGGTACTTTGTTTTGGCAGCCCTAGAAAACAATTACAGTTTGGCAAATGTCAGTGTGGTCAATTCTTGGTTTTTTTAAGGATCAATGATAGTGCATAGGTTGTCCAGCTTTTTTTTTTTTTTTTTCATTTCTATACCATTTACATATTTCTCAGGAACTGTGAGTTAATTAAATTAAAAGAAAAATGAGTTTGGTAAAAGATTTGTTGGGGGGGAGGTTATTTTTTTTTTTTAAATATGTCTTTTCTTTCTTTGAACTCCACCTGGGCAGAGTTAGGTACTCTCTTCTCCATGCTCCTATTATGACACTCAGAGTATAATATTATTGCTCTTTTCTAGATTATAAACTTTATGCAGAATTCTTTTTTCGCATGTCTGTAGCTGCCCTCATAGTGTCTGGGACACAATGTTCCTAGAACCTTTGGCAGTGCTTGATATACACAGGGCACTTAGTAAATACAATGTACTCAGTAAACATTTGGTGAATCAAGGGACCTTGCAACATTGGTAGTTTTCCTCTTTTTCACTAATGCAGAGACAGAACTTAAGTAATCTCAAGATTACATTAGTTTTGGTGTTTGAAGGGACCCCACAAATCACACTCCTCTTTTCTTTTTTTGAGTTCTGAACTGTTAATGAAGACAAAGGAGTCTGAAAAGAGACCGGAATATCACTTTTATTATTAAGTCTAAATTTGAAGAACATGATATAGGTGTCTAAGAACCAAGGACTTCCTAATACAGAACTCTAAAATTAAAGAGACTTTCCTATCAGTTTCAGGCAACTGAATTGCCTGGAGTCCTCACCATATAAAGTATACAGCATAGGGGGAAAAACAGAATGTCTCCTCCCTTGGCAACTGGATCCCATAGAGGGGAAGAAGTAAGAAGTGGCACTTTGACAATCAAGAATAAGACAAGCCACTGCACCTCTCCTAGAGAGTAGTATGCAGGGGGGTAAAGACAAATCAGGAGAGCTGCTCTCGGGAAGCATCCTCTGCAGCGAAGGAAATGCCAGGAAATGCAAGGAAATCCCCCTGCTTCCCAACTAGCAAGGTGTATCTGCCACTCAGACGCAAGTCCTTGGACACCAAGACTTCTCTTACTATATTTGTCTTTATATAACGACTCAACAGAATTGGGAATAAAAAGAGAGTCTATCTAACCTGTGTTTGGGTCTCTAGCTAGAATTTCTTAGTCTTTAAAAACTAAAAGGTTGTATTATAAGGTTCCACATTTGGCACATGGTAGAGACCAAATAAAGAGCACAATGATTATTTAGTAGGAATACCACAAGAAGGAACAACCTTGGAGCATTTCTGACTTGGCACAAACTTGAAAGGGACGCCATTGGAAAATGAAGGCTGGGAATTAAGGGAGGTGGGGAGGCAGGGGTGGGGAAAGAGAATTTTTTCCTAAGAGATTTTCAGCTGTGTTAGTGCAGCTACTTGCTGTTTTTAGAAATGAGGAACAAGAAAATTGTTCTTTGGGCTGTCAATGATCCTTCCAATTAATCCTGGGTGCAATAGTAAGAAATTATTGCCTACCACCAGTACTATGCTGGTAAATATTTAACAAATGGTTCTTGGAGTAGGAGGAG
This sequence comes from Balaenoptera borealis, assembly GCF_965194805.1. Taxonomy (NCBI): domain Eukaryota; kingdom Metazoa; phylum Chordata; class Mammalia; order Artiodactyla; family Balaenopteridae; genus Balaenoptera; species Balaenoptera borealis. The sequence goes on along the minus strand of NC_138866.1, from coordinate 71,160,737 downwards.
CCCTGATTTGCAGCATTTGCTGATTTCTGTGGTGTAAATACTCCAACCGTGGCCCATTTTAAGCTCCTCTGTGACATCAACCAGCTCACAAAATCCCTGAAAATTTACCAATCAGCTGTCGTGAGACAGTTCAGGCTGCGTCCAGAGCATTGCTGCCCATAAACAGATATGCTAGGGAGTTCAAAGCTCCATCAGAAAGAGTACAGACCGCCACCTGAGGGTCTCGGCGATGTAATGGACCAGGTGAAACAAGATTCGTGGAATGCCCCAGGGAAACACACAGCTCTCACGCTTTGCTCGGGAGATGGATTGCGTTCTGGCACACTTCCAGCTGAGGAACAGGCCTATAGGCTTGAGTTGGGGTGATCTTACAGCTCTACCGTCATTTTCTAATTCCAGACATTTGAAATAGAAAATGATTAAAAAAAAAAAAGTGGAAGGCACTGTACCAAGAAGAGACCCTCTGCCTGCTGAAAATAGCAATACTGATCTCAGCTACTATCCTAATCCTACTAACTAGGGCTAGTTTTTACCCATCAACAACCTCTAGAGTTGCTGGATGCTAAGACTTTGACAGAAATAAAGAACTGCCAAGGTAATTAGTACAAATAATACACTGAGCATTTCCACTGACCACATACCTAGAATGATAAAACTTGTAATTTACATCCGGTGTGTGCAAAATGACTAAACGCAAGCATTTTCCATATATAAAAGGCTTATATATGCACAGAGGCACAGGATGAAACTCATTTTAATAGTTTTTTTTTTGGTTCTAATTAGGCCGATTGTGGATCTCTTTGTGGGCGCACAGTGACTTTCCTCAGGTAGTTTATTAGAGACTGTGTCTGACTGAGCACAATGGAGACTCGGAAAGGTAAATTAAGATTGGAAAAACCTCCGATGACAAAAGAGATTACAAACGCTATTAAAGGTTTAGCAGCAGGAGATGGTAATGGAATGCAAACTTTTTAGAGTTCTTGGATTTTTTTCATACTAGATTACTACTGTTAGACAGTACTTGGAAATATGGTGAAGAATACAGAAGTTAGTTGAGGAGAGAGTTTTTGCCCCTTTGTAATTTGATAATATTATGCTATCTTCCCTAAGCAGTAGTGGATTGCGCCCTCTCTCTCTCTGTCTCTCATGCTTAGAAAACAGTCAATATAGTCCTCTTTGTTTTTGGAAACCTTTGGGTTTAGTCTTAACATTTACTCTTATGGGATTATTCCAGTCTCTGGAATGCCCACCTTTCATCTTTTGCATGTGTGCGTTTTAAATCTGAACACATCAGAGATTTCCTGTGCCACTACAAGGATTTATTTAGGTGCCTCATGGAGACATTTGAGAGGGGGTTAGACTTCTGGCTTTGGACCCTGGAGGATGAGTTCAGATCATAGCTCTGCTCTGGCTGCCTGTAGAAGCCGAAGCAAGTGATTTAATCTCTGAATTTTCATTTCCTTCCTCTTTGTAATTGGATAATAATAATATGTTACAATGTAATACTCATGACTTTTAAGAAAATATTAAATAATTTTTGTTCAGTTATGTAAGTGTCTAGCTCAGTGCCAGGACCAGAGCAATTGCTCAACAATTGAGAGTATCCACCCTTTTGCTGAATTTTTCAACATCGATTTTCACAATATCTAGGGCTATTTAACATAGGACTAGGTTAAGTAGCTGGTGTGTTAAATATCTGATATGATAACCCCATATCCTTTAACAATCTATTGCTTCCATTATACCTGCCTGAAGCTATTAGTTTAGCTCTTGAATTCCTTTTATTCTTCTGTGAAACGCTGTTCTGCTCTTTCATCATTATTTCATGATATAACCATTGCCAACCACACAGTAAGTTTTACAGTTTTTACCTACTTATATTTCATTAATGCCTTCCCCTCATATTCTAGTTTGAAGTCATTTTGATCAGAACGGACAGAATATTTTTCTAATGTCATTGTTTGGATACCCTCAGTAATGATCCAGAATATCAAATTCTCATGTCTTGTACTCTTCCAAACATTCTTGTTTACTTTCTAAAGTCAGAGCCTGAAACTTAAAAAAGAGAGAAATTAAAGTATAGCCTGCCTCCTTCTAACCTTTAGGTTTCTAACAGGATTTCAGATTTGCCAGAGGAATAAATGAGGAAAGTTCTCATGGTATCCTGTAAAGCAGCCAAACTGGTTAGTAGATCATGAGTTTAGTAGGTTATAAGTTTTGTAAATTTCTCTGGGCTCTCCAGCACATCTCAGATATATGCTCAAGGAATACCCTGCTCATCTTCTAAGTCATTTCAAAACTGGACGCAGTGACTGCCGTGTGCCTCTACAGGAAAGACATCTGCTGATGTCAGCACCTGTTTATTACATTTGAGGTCCCTGTGAAACTTCCTGATTCTAAAGAACGATCCAGTGGCTCAGCGTTTCCCTTCCTTCTCCTCAACCATGTTCCTCCACCCAACAGCCACTTGACACTGGTCTTGTTTCTCTTCCATCTTCACAGAGGAAGATGTTTTCATTCAGCCTAGCTTTGGGGATTTTTTATCCCATCCTACCTGGAAGTAGTGTTACTTGCCCATAAGTACAAATAACTGAAGCACAGAGGATGGTTCTCCTTCCTTTTACGTGCTTACCTCGCAGACAGACTTGCTCACATTTATAACATATTTACTTGTTCCCCAACTCAGGCAGAAACCATAAAAGTCTCTAACTCATCTGAAGATGTGCTTCAGTTGTACATACTCAGCTGTGCATATTACGTAAACTTTTGCACAAAAGAGGAAATAGAAATATATTTCAGTCCCCATCCCCACTAAAAAAAAAAAAAATCACATCTTGTACACTTGTAAAATATTTGATGGTAGCCAAACACTAGATCAGTTCACTGAGAACAGGGAATTTACCTCTAAATACTGGTCACTTAAAAATAGATAAGATTTTGAGCTACTCAGTTTATCACTGGCACACAGCCCAGAACCTAAAAGAGATAATGTTGTGGACAAGTAACACTTCATTAAAAATTGAAACTACATTACTCACTTCAGTAGTATGCTCCTTTTGGCGGCTTACACCGGGGGTGTAATCTCTAGGACAGTGATCCCAATGAAGTGGGCTGGGTGCATTTTGCAGACCAGAGAAATTACGTAAGCTTTTGATGATATTTTCCCCCAAATTACTTATAAGGGAACAATAGCCAAGAGTTTGAAGCAATGGTTTGAAAAAGGCATATAAGGCTCCGAGGGTAGCCAGACCAACAATCTCCACCTGACTTGCAAATGCTAGCAGTCTGAGTTAGGTTTTAAGGGAAGCTTTCTCTTAGTCAATATCCATTGCCAGGGATGTGATTTTCTCTGTGATTTTCTGGGCTAGCATTTTGGGTTTTATATTTGGCATGATCTACTCTGAAATTTGCCAGAAAGTGTGCTGAAAAGAGAAAGACTTTGTACTATGAGCTCAACACCAAAATAAAAACAATAGCAATGTCCCAGGGCTATTTTCTTAGAGATTTATTGGGCCTTATTAAATTTGGAACCAGTCAAGAAGAATACAACAGCTGTTGTGAATCTCAAACAAAAGCAAAACAGCCTCTTCTCTGTTTTCCTCCTATGTAGCATCCGTGTAAGCTGGTAAACTCTCTGGTCAGGATCTGTCTTATTTATGCTTACCAACTGGAAAGCACTGTTTACATATACAATGTGATATCAGTAAGAATGATCCAAGAGATTTGTTTTGATTTACTTTTCATTTCAGGGCATTTAGGACTAGCTTACAAAAAAGAAGCTGAACTGTAAAGCCTACAAAAACTGATTTCCACGAAACCAAAGACTTTGGAGCTGTTTTCCATGCTTTTTCTGCCATCCTCCACATACCTAAATCTTCACTAAGGAATTCTAAGAACAGATTAAAAAGTGTGATAGTGATGTATAGAAACAGATATTGGTATTAATTTGAGCTTATGCCTCAGGAAAACTGTAAATGCTAAAGCAAACTCCCAGTTATCTATTTTAAAGCAAAGGTCAGGGTGCAATATGATTTTGAAATAGAAAAACAAAACAAAAGAAAAACAAAAACAAGCAAACAAAAACTTTGCAATACAAACTTTTGTTGTGGACATTATTCTGTATAGGGAGTATCCAGCGTGTGACCTCAAGGTCAAATGGAGATTGCCTGGGATTTTAGGGGAAAATAGTTTTCTTAATTATACTAGCATATATTAGCTAATAAGGATTAATGTTTGTTCAGCAAAACATTTTGAGAAATTTAGTCTAATGTTGAGAAAATGAGTTTATTTGCTACACCAACCATCTGCAATTGATAAAAAGGAGTAAAAGGACTTAATAGATAATTAAAGTTTACCAGAATAATCTTATAAGAATGAGGACTCTGAACCTGCAAATGAAGCTCACTGCTTGCTGTGATGGTGAAAGTAATTGAGGTTCTAGATGTTAACGAGTTAGGAGTGTGTAGGAGAAGCTGAATTAAATTCTTATGTTTGAGTTTACTTTAGTGCAATCCTATAGCTATATCACTGTATCAGTCAGGGTCCAGTCAGAAGATGGAAATCACACCTGTTATTTTAATTGTGAGATTTTTAATAGAAAGAATTTTTAGCCCAGGAGTTGGAAAACTCTAAAATCAAAATGGCAAGACTAAATGCATCAAGGAGACAGTACAAGGAAACAGCTACAGCCCGTAGGCTGAGGGGAAAAAGAGAATGAGGTTAGAATTATTAAAAGTTAGAAGCTTAGAGGAGAAAGGGCACTAGAGAATGGGGACTTAGAGTCTCTGAGGAGGGGAGTCTCTGGCCGGCTGGTATTGGTATCTCCAATACTCAGAAGAGAGACCCTATACAGCTGAAACCCAGACTTTGAGAAGGAGGCACCAGCCATCTGTTGCTGGTATGTCTGAAGAGGTTCAGTGAGGCTGGTTTGGAGGAGTGAGTCTTGGAGAAACAGCAAACTCAAATACCTGCTACTACTAGAAAACAATTTTGCTGCCTTAATAACTGACCCAGTTACTGAAACTTGATAGAGATTCACTGAACTGCTTCCCCAGATCAGGCATTTCTTGGAAAGCGATGTCTTTGAGATCTCCAGCTTATTGGCTTACTAGTAGTTCACAAGATTGTATTCTTTTTTTACTCATACGATAGAGTAATTCAACACAATGAATTTGAAACTGCAGGAGGAAATATAAGAACATCACTGATTTGTTCCAGGAAGTGAGTACTTTCATACTCAAATTGTTCATGTGGGTTGGGCCAGTACCCGCTGGAGACTCCATTCACTTCCATTGCTAAACTTTCCTAGAGTCAATGGAACCATGGTTACTGAAAAACTGCAGAGTTATTTACAGGAAATGCAGTCACAAATTTGGGGGAGATTCACAATCTTTGAGCATGAATCACACTTTAAGTTTTCATGATTGCTTTTGGAGTATGGACCTCTCTGTGTGACTGAATTGTCAAGTGTCTGCCATATCATTTTAAGATGGTTTTATTCTGCCTGGTAGAACTATGTCAATCAAGAAGACACAGTATCTGGCAACTTTGGGTATAAACAGTGTACGTATAGAAAATTCCAGAACTGTTCTGTAATTTTAGGCTCTGTAAAAGTATGTTCTCAAAAATAATGAAACTAAAGCTACTGTCATCTGGTCATTATCTGAATAAAAAATAAGACATAAAAAATGTCCTGGACTTCCCTGATGGTGCAGTGGTTAAGAATCTGCCTGCCAATGCAGGGGACACGGTCCCCCTAGTGTGGGAAGATCCCACATGCCATGGAGCAACTAAGCCCATGTGCCACAACTACTGAGCCTGCGCTCTAGAGCCTGCGAGCCACAACTACTGAAGCCCTGCACTCTAGGGCCCACGTGCTGCAACTACTGAGCCTCCATGCTGCAACTACTGAAGCCTGCGTGCCTAGGGCCCATGCTCCGCAATAAGAGAAACCACCGCAACGAGAAGCCTGCGCATCGCAGCAAGTAGCCCCGCTCGCAGCAACTAGAGAAAGCCTGCGCACAGCAACAAAGACCCAACGCAGCCAAAAAAAAAATAGTCCTGATTTTTTATACACTCAAAGTCTTGAAAATAGTTTCCTTTATCAAGTACCAAACAGAATTTTTGTTGAAGTTTTAAAACTGCAATAACTAGCCATAGAATGATTTTTAGGAATAAACCAATTAAACTGTCTTTGTTAAATTTTATACTGCTACTAAAAAATCTACATATTATATATTTGCTATGTATAAATAACCACAAGACATATAGGTCCAAACAATTCCAAATCTTTGAGGCCAGACATATTTCAGAATTCAGAAGTTTTCTGAATTTAGAAAAGCAATGAGGCACAAATACTCAAATACCATTTTCATATTCACATTAACAGAGATCAATAGGCTATAAATAGCCTCATGTCCATGCATACCAAATCAGGAATTATTACCATCTATTACCAGGTGAGTTACAAGAAAACCTTTTGATGTTTAGAATATGCAAATTTTTGGAATTATGAATAAAGTGTTGTAGACTTCTATATTACTAACTATTGTCATTGGTAAAATATCTGCATGTCGAAAAATTGGTATATCCAATCATGTAACCTTTAAATATGACATCAAGAAAGTTTCATGAATGTGATTTTTTCAATAGAACAGACTTTAGCATATTTGTGTAAAAAAGAAAAGTTAGTTGAGAATCGAAGATATGAGAGGTAAAAGTAATAGATGTCATAAGACTACAAAAAATAAAAAGAAGAGGGAGATCCTTCCATTTTTTTCCCTTTAAACAGCATTTGCTGAGCGACTTCTGTATGCTAGAATTGTGCCAAATATAGCAACGCAAAGACAAATAAGACCCAGGCCCTGCCATCCAGGAGACTTCAGTCCAGCTAAAGAAATGCAAAAAGTATGAAAAACAATACTAGGATGGAAATCCATGGAAGTACAGTGGAACTGAAAGGATGAAATAATTGATTCTTTCAATGAAGGGAGAGTCAAAACAGTTCATTGACAGATGACGCTTGAAAAATTAGTAATTATTTTTCAGGGTGAGGGTGGGGACACTGAGAGGAAACGAGAAGGTTACTTTTAGACAGAGGAACAGTTTGAGCTAGTGCACGTGGTTATGAGACAGAGTGTCACAGGAAGTGTAATCAATAGCATAGATGGAGTTATATTAGTATCAATGCAAAAAATTTTGAGTGCCTACAATATGCTATCCTTGCACTGTACAATATGGCAGCCGTTGGACCCTTGTGACTATGGAGAGCTTGAAATGTGACTAGTGTGACTAAATAACTAAATTTTTCATTTTATTTTTCTTTTAAAAATATCAATATGTTTATTAATTCACTTAAAATAACCATAATAAGCCCATTATATGTTAACAAGTTACATATTTCTTATAGAAATAACAATATTTTCCTAAACTTTTAGAGATATCCCACCTTTGGATCATTCCTACCATTCTAGTGTACCTATTTCCTACTTGCTCGAGATGCTCCTGGTAAAGCTCACATTTGCAACATTTCCTGAAGAATAATAAGGACTGCATTTAGGCTATTAGATCTGCTATATCCAAGGAAGCCTGGTAGTTTTGACCACTCTTCTGGGGTAACACATAATGGGGTTTGGTGTACAAAAGACTCAAACCAGGATAGATCCTGCAGTTCAACTTAACAGTCCAAAGCTCTTAGGTTCCACAGGTTTCTCCTGAGAACATTCCCTTAATAAGTCACTTGCTCCCAAATCTCCACCTCAAAGTTTGCTTCTAGGGAATCCAACAAAAAGAAATATGTTAAATTTGATGTCTATGGGACATCCTAGAGGAAATGTTAAATAAACAGCTGGATCTTGAGTCTCGTGCTTGGAAAAGTAATCTGGACTGGGGATATAAATTAAAAGGCCAAGTAATCATAAAAGATGACATTTGAATCTATGAGAATTTATACTCCCTGGAGATGTAATGTCAAAAGAAGACAGAGGATGGAATCCCAACAATAAGATATTAGGTAGAGGAGAAGGAGCTAATGAAGAAGGATGAGGAGTGACAAAATAGGAAAAGAACCAGAAGATAGTAGAATAAGGAAATTAAAGAGGAGATTTTGAAGAGGAAGGTGCGGTCAATGTGACAAAGGCAGATGGGTGGTTAGACATATCAACAGGAGACAACATAGGCGACAGAGAAGAGAAAAGGCACCATTGAATTAGGAAACATGCAGGTTATTGGTGGAATTTTCAAGGGTAGTTTGGGTGGACTGTTGTATGGACGTCGTATGATATTGGGAATGAGTGATAAGAGACGTCCAAAAAAATGCAGTTTGTGGGAAAAGTTTTTTGGAGAAATTTGACTATTTCATGCAGCAGAGAAATTGAGTATTTGAGATTGATCCAATAGAAACAGAGAGATTGAAGGTGGAAAAGAGAGGATAAAATCGAAGTCAAATTGTTAAGAAAGTGCAAAAGCCTACTGCTTAATCCCAAATCCAGACATGTTTAGGTTTTGCTAACAGCAGCACTCCACTCCCAGTACCAATGACTGTAACATTCAGAATTCAATCAAGAAAAGCATAACAAATTTGAGTGGTATAGAATTAGGAGTTATTGTAGGGATTAGATCCTAAATAATTGTGGGGGCTTCTGGGAAATAGTAGGGAAGAGACGGTTGAGTGATCATAGAAAAATCACTAACCAATTGACAACAAAGGGAAGCTGGAAAAAAAAGTCTGAGAAAGGTTGCTGCCTTGGCATCTAAGGGAGTGCGCCTGAGGCACTACAGGTCAACAGGAAAGCAGCCAGGAAGAAAACTGGACTCATAACATGGAAAATCTAGGACAAGCTAGAACATATGAAGATAGCTGGAACCCACAAAGGCAAACTGCAAACCATATCTATCTCTCACCATATCTAATCCCAGCAATGCAGATGGCCTGCAGATAAAGCTGGGGCAGATTTCTATAGAGCTGCGCACAGGCCTGGTTCGGGACTCAGAGAAGCTGAAGGGCGAGATCCAACTGCTCCACACTGATGAAGGGAAACAGCCTGAATGAGCTGCACCAGCACTTGGCGAGCAGGGGTCAGCAAGTTTTCTTTATAAAATATATATCAATAGGTACAGCATCTATAGGCCATAAAGCAAAGCATGTTAGGCTTTGAAAGTCACCTGGCTTCTGTTGTGGTCACCCAACTCTAACACTGTAGCGTGAAAATAGAAGAAGACAAGTGTGGCTATGTCCAATACAACTTTATTGATAACAACAGGCAGTGTGCTGGGCCTGGAGCTTGCCAACCATGCTTTAGAGTATAATGATTACTACTTCATATCTATATTCCAAATCCTGCACAAATTTATACTGTGGACAGCCCTAAACTTGAACCATGCAGAGAAGGAAATACTGGGAAATATAGTTTCATATTAGGTATGTTGACACAAATCACAAAATCATGTTCTCAAATTTTCTGCAATTATCACTCCTGGCTTCTACTAAAAACAAAATGAAACAAAACCCAAAAAAAACCTCATAAGTACTATACAAATATACTTGTAGTATATAGATAGTAAATATTTGGGTCTTGATGGCCCAGAGAGTTTGGTAAATATTAACGAGAAGACATGTGCCTGGCAGAATTTACGAACTTTCATAAAGTGTCACAAGGGTGATGAACTCTTCAAAGGGCTCTATGACTTTCACAGGATAATTCCCACTGAGATAAACAATTCAAATGGGTATCCTTAATTCAATGATTTTTGGAGAATGGTATTTTACCTCATTCTGTCTCATATAATGTGTATAGTTCAGTGTTTTTAAAAAAATTTTTTAGTAGCACAACACTTTCTTCAGATGAAATCTTAATCAGAAGTAGAAATAAATAAAACATAGAGAGGAGCTTCTACGTGGAAGTGTAAAGAAATAAAAGAGATAAAAGTTGAACACCTCCAGTTGAAAGAGTAGTAGAGAGAGAGGCATATTTGCATTACAAAGGTGGCAATTCACTGCAGGCCTTGCCATTTTTCTTTTTTATATAATTTAATTTTAATATATTAAGGTACATCTATAGGTCTTCATAAGCACTACACCCAGCCTATGTTGTAGACTGACATCTCTTTTGCCAATGAGGGCAGGTAAGAGAAAACAGGTAAGATAAACGTAAAGTATGGATTCGGGGCAAAGGTCATTTGAAGATTAAAGAAGAAAGTTATCATAGCTTCTCCAAACAATGCCATTATCTTTTGTTCTGCTAACTCAGGTTACCTTGATACCCTGGGAGACCAAAGTAAAGATATTTAAAGATATCCAAATTTTCATTAATACCCTCCAGAAGTATGGCAATTTTAATAAGACCTCTGAAAACTAGTATTTCCTGTAATCTCTAGGCACAATGGGTACCTTACCATTACTGTTGAAGAAAGAACCCATCCTTTAAACAGAAAAATTCAGATTTTACTACAAGATGCGGATCGCCTCCTGAAAAAGCTCCTAAAGATCTGAAAATTCTATTCCTGTATCCCCTAAACACTTAGTAGATCTGCAAAACAATTTGTTTGATTGACAGGAGAGAACTATTTCAAATGCCAGTGGGTAGCCTTCCAGCAAATAAGACTACAACAAGAATGTTTTTTCCCCTACTGCTAATGGCTAATCCTGGCACTGCACTTTCAGCTGCTGCTTCCCAACATGGGTATCATTTTAGGCAATGTGCCTGCCACAGCTTGCCTCAAACTGACATGGTGTCAAGATGCAGAGAAATGAAATGTATTGAAGAAAGAGACGATTGGACGTTATTAGCATTGCATCCATTAGTGTGCAGGGTGGAATCAGCTGGGAGGGCAAATAGGCCTTTGCCCAGGCAGAAAGTCCATTTGTTCACTATGGTAACATACTAGCTTCTGAAGATGAAATATCCTAGCAGTCTAACCTCATTTATGTTTAAGTATGGAGCTCATTTCTCTTTCATTAGCATGTTTTTCTCTTTTAGGTCTTTGATCTTAAGAACAGAAATACTCAGAAATCAAACACAACAAAATATCTTAACCAAAGTGGAGCGTTCATACCCTAAGATGAGACTACGGATGGCCACTGAGATCCATGTGTGTAGGCATGGTCATGCTTCATGATCCCACAGCCCTTGGACAAAAATTGCCCTTTCTCTCATGGTTGTAGCTGCTGTTTGAAAACCCTGGTCCAGGTCTTGACTGTGCTTCCTAGGCTTAGAGTTATCTCAAAGCCTCTCCTCAAAAAATTAAATATAAGATATAATTACTGCCATCCAGAATGGTACTGTAATCCAACAAAGAATATGATAAAAAAGAGATTATGTAAGTCCCCCTTCTTGAAGGTCAGCTTTCTGAAGGAGGCTTTGTAATATTTTTCACATAAATTATCCTTATGATGAGTATAAGATTAAAATTGGGTCAAATCTAACAGACACAAATTATTAGATAAAACTAATATATGTTCATAAAATTTGGAATAAAATATGCTTCTTTGGGTTTTCAAATGTCTGCAAGAAATGGTTAAATAATTTCAGGAAGGAATATTAACTTCTAAAAATAATGTATTTAAAGATGTATTTAAAGGTTAGAAAATTGGTACTTGTCAGACCTGAACAGGTAGGAAAATCAGAAATATGCACACCATCCAAAAGCATTATAATATGTGACTCTGGCATTCTTCCATTGATATATAATTAAAATACATTAGGCATTTATTGAAGCCCACTATGTATCCAGCATCAAACTAGATGCTAGAAATAGAAATACAAATGACATTTATTTCTTGCCTTCAAAGTGGAGCTCAAAATTTCATGGAGGATATAGAAAGCCTCAAAGATTGAGTACAGTGTTGAAGTTCCTCTTTGGTTAGGTTCACTTGGGAAACCATACCGTGGAAAATCCACCTTACTTATTATGCTACTTTTGTACTAACGTGTTAAAAACATCATGTCCTAAGTGATATTCAAATTGCTTGACCCAAGTACTCTGGAAATGTTCTAAATGACATAAAAAGGCTTCACAAAGGTGAGAACACCTGAGCAGAGCCTGGCTCAGTGAAGAGCATTTACTCAACCTAGAAAGAAGGGAGGAAAGGGAAAGTTGGAATAGCATGATCTGCGGAGATGTGAGAGGATGTCATGTCCGAAGAAAGATAGCCCACTGTGAAAGATGTCTAGGGATATATAACAGGGATGGGCGTGGGAGGTAAATTTATAGGATTGCAATCATGACATGAAGTAGCTATATACTCCTTGACCTAATAGGTTTCACTGACGTAGTAAATCTATCTTCTGAACTTTGTGGTTTTAGAATTGACAATGACACAGCTCTTTGTTTTATTCAGAGTTTTTATTTGCTTTTCTGAACTCCAACATGTTTTATTTCCACTTCACAATAAAATATACCATAAAGGATAAATTCATAGCTATACATCCTGATTAATGTATCAATAATTCTTTAGCAGAGAGTCCAGTGTATATTAAAAAAATAGTAAGAATTTGAAGATAAAAATTCGTGGACCTTTGTAGTATATTTCTATTGGGAGAGTTAAAACAAGGCAAGTATTAGATGGAAGGGTCTTAGACTAAGATGACAATAGTAGCAAAAATGGAGAAAAAGACAATTCAGAGTGAAACTTTGAAATAAGACTAAAAATTACTATAAATAGAAGTAGAAGCCTTACCCTCCAAATTCTGGAAGAACAGAATTTATCCTTCCATTGGGAAAGCTAAGAAAAGTGAAACAAAGTCATCTATGTGAATATTCTTTACCACCTTTGCCACCTTTCTGTGTTCTATGTTGGCACGTGACAACCTGTCTTGTTGACTGACTTCTAGTTAGAATCAGCCACTCTGAGATACTGGTGGATATTGGAAAATGAGAAGTGGGGAAATGACTCTTTCTCTTTCACATCTTCCATTCAAGAGCACATCTTAACACATCCAGCACCCACATGGCAGAGTACCTTCCTCAGCCTTGGTTCCAGTGTATCACCCCCTCTAAGAAGTCCTAGAACCTGTCTGCCTAGAACCCCCTTGGCTACAGTACTGGCTTCTCAACACTTGCTCCATGGTTTCAGCATTGCCTAAGGAGTCCCTCCTTGGATGTCAAGTCCTTGCTGTACCCCAGGTCACACAGCAGAGGAGTATTCTTTATTTCTTATAACACCAAATCTTCTCCTTTGTTACCTTAGACTTGATATTGGCTGCATCCTGCGTTAATCCCTGGATTACATCATCTTCCCCTTTTTGTTCCCTCAGCTCCTCAACAAATTTGTAACTAGTTACCTATATGAAAACACCTCTGTGAAAAATAAAGCATCATTTCTCTTTTACTGACTGTACCCTAAGTTATCTAGTACTTGTTACCAGTAACAGTAAGCCAATGAAACAATTCACCAAGATTGGATTCTCAGAGTGATTTGCCAAGTTATGGGAGCTTAAAGGCAGGGATGCCATATACCCACAGGAAAATGGGATACTGCTAATCTATGGCATGCATTGGAATCATGATTTCTTAAATTATCAACTGAGATTGCTTGGGATGAACTGCCTATAGAAAGCAATAATTTGGGAGAACAATTAGATGCTGCATTGACTTGTTAAGGTAGCAATGGTGATCTTTAAGTACTGTGGGGCTAGATGTCTAATTCTGGAGAGTCTACAGAAATAAACTCACAAATTCAGGGCTTTAAACTCCCAGCACAAGGCATGGTCAAAAATTGTTCATAGTGGGGCTTCCCTGGTGGCGCAGTGGTTGAGAATCTGCCTGCCGGTGCGGGGGACACGGGTTCGAGCCCTGGTCTGGGAGGGTCCCACATGCCGCGGAGCAACTGGGCCCGTGAGCCACAATTACTGAGCCTGCGCGTCTGGAGCCTGTGCTCCGCAACAAGAGAGGCCGCCATAATGAAAGGCCCGCGCACCGCGATGAAGAGTGGCCCTCGCTTGCCGCAACTAGAGAAAGCCCTCGCGCAGAAACGAAGACCCAACACAGCCATAAATAAATAAATAAATAAATAAAAATTGTATAACTTTAAAAAAAAAAAATTGTTCATAGTATCCCTAAACTAATCATTTATTTATTTATTTTAGGGCAGGGCAGATATGGCTGAAAATCAGATTAAAAATTTAGTTATACAGGATGCTATATTACAACATAAGTTGAACTCAGCCCCTTGTGAAGTGTGTTGTTGGAAAGTAAAGGCATTGATGGGGAAGGAGTAGGGACCCTGAGACTTAAAATTGAAACCTTTGGGTAGATGAGGAAAAACCTGAGGTATATGAGCATCCCTAGCCAAGCAGAAGAAATGCCTCTCTTCTTGACTAAAAAGACTCATCTACTCTTGCTTGAAGATCCTGTAATAACCTTACCCAAGGCAGTTGCCTTGCAAGAGGATAACTGTTTTCCTTAAGATACCCTCTCTACCCATCATTGCTTCATGATAACCATAACCATAACTAGAATCTGTTTACATATTCCCCAATGACAGCAAGTACAAAATCTGACCCAGGAAAAGATATATTAAACACCAAAGTACATGCAAGATTTCTCTAATTTATATCAGCACACATCTGGAGAATATGGATAGGAATCAATTCTATGGATGTTAGGTCAAGGGGAATGGAATATAATACTGCATTGACTCAAATTCTTCACTCTGGGTACACTTATCCACTGAATTTAATGTGTTAGCTTGAGCAACTAGAAATGACTCTGATCGTTGGCTTTGTGAGTTGACTAAACCAGAACTCAATGGTGACCTATATTCAATGACCTATATTCAATAGTTAGATGACAGAACTTCCTTAGCATAATGTAGAGAAAGAAATCCAAAAACTTATGCAGATATTTAGAAATGTTAGAGTGGATTTACTATACTCTATAATCTATCCTATTTCCTACTCTTTCTCAAGAGGTCCCCTTGGGCATTCATTTTCTTAGGCATTGAAAAATGCATTAGTGAGGGAAGAACCAACATGACTGAAAAGCTCTGTGGTGTCTGTCCTCTGAAGACTAGGGATGAGAATGGTGAGAGATATCTCATTGACCTGAGTTCTCTAATTTCAATGGGAAACATAGTAACAGGCAGAGGGAAAGAATGGCAATCAGACAGGGATCCCTGTTTTGATAGGGATATTTGATGGTAATTAAAGAACTATAGTGTCCTTAGAACTGAAATAAATGGATTCAGTAATTAATCTAGAAATCTAGAAAAATTCCAGGAATCCAAAATGCCACCACATTACCATTAGTCAAAGCAGGAGCCTACCATGTTAGATGATATATAGAATTTTGACCTAGATGTGCCTCATAATATGCTCAGATGTCCATGGCTATTTCCTCAATTCCAAAATATATAATTGAAATAGACTAAGTAGAATTTCCACATTAACTCCCTGACCTGTGGAGTGAGACACACCAGAATAATAAACCAAAAGCAGACCACATTCTTATTGAAACTGCCAAAATTATTGTTATCATTAAAACTTTAAAAATGTAGCAATGATGATACCTACAAACTCCTAATGTTCTCATTAGGCAGATGGGTATTGGAGAATATCTGTAGATTATGATCAATTTAATTATCCCTGATTCTAATTGCAGACGCTGTTCCCTATGTGGGATCTTCAGATATAGTCTAGGTGTGAAGCAAATCAATTCAGAAATAAATTGTGCTATTTTCCTCTATACAAATTATAAAGGACCACCAGAGCAATTTTCTTT
This sequence comes from Balaenoptera borealis, assembly GCF_965194805.1. Lineage (NCBI taxonomy): Eukaryota > Metazoa > Chordata > Mammalia > Artiodactyla > Balaenopteridae > Balaenoptera > Balaenoptera borealis. The sequence goes on along the minus strand of NC_138866.1, from coordinate 71,145,020 downwards.
TAACAGGAAGGGTCAGCAGTATACCTTCACTGCACATTTTGGATAATGTCAACTCTCCTGCTCTTTGTCGTCATCTAGTCTTCAAGGTCTTTGATCAACTTGACGTCCCACAGGTATATGTTAAGAACTATGTGATATCTTAACTGACTTTTAAAATGCAATTGCTGACATACTGTATTCTTTGGAGCAGCTGAAATAGCATTGGTTATCTATTTTTCAAAGATTTGGTAGAAAGTAAAGCCATGTGAGGTAGTGAAGGGACAACTTTATTTCTTCCCTGAAACTTAATCTAATTTTCTACCTCTTTACTGGTTAATTTTTATAAATTATACTTTCCTAACAAAATTTTTATTTCATTTTTTTATATAATTAATTTTTAACCACTATCATGGGCTGAGAGGTGAGTTAAACTCTTCTGTACATGTCTATTTCTCTATCTTGTAGGTTTTGTTTTTTGAAGTTGAGGCATTTGGCTCATAGATATTCAACACTACTATGTTTTCATTGTAGATGGCTCATTTTAACATTACAGACTGTGCTTTATCTCAGTTAATGCTTTTTTGGCCAGAATTTTGCCTTGACTAATAGATTATGACTCTAGCTTTCTTTTGTTTGCCTTTGCTTGTATAATTTGTCATTCTTTTATTTTCAGTCTTTCTGAATTACTTTGTTTTAGCCATTTATCATGTATAGAGAATAGACATATATATTTATATGAAGTAGTTTGCTTTATTGGAAAATCTTTCTGAAAACATGAGTTAATTTCATTTATATTTATTGATATGAAAAATATTCCTGATCTTATTTCTATTGAATAATTTTGCATTACGTTTTTCTTTTTACACGTTGCTTTTTCTGGCTGCATCACATGGCTTGTGAGATCTTAGTTCCCCAGCCCCACCAGGGATTGAACCTGGGCCCTCGGCAGTGAAAGAAGCGCAGAGTCCTAACCACTGGACTGCCAGGGAATTCCCTTTTTTTATAGGTTTTTAAAGACACTTAAAATAGTGGTCTTTTTTCTTCACTTTATTTTTTATGTGTAGGTCTGATAGTTATAAAAGTTTTTCTTTTTGTTCTAGTCATTACCTTTATAATTATGACTTTATCTAATATCCCTACTTAATTCATTTCTTTTGACAGTAGCTATCCCTACTTTGTTATGACCTCTACTTTCTATTTTTTGTCGATAATATTAACTTTACCAATATTTACATTTATACTTTTAAATATATCTATAATTATATTACTGGTTTTTTGGCTTTGAAGGATTCCTTTGACTCCTAGTTAATCCTTTTAATCAATGAACTTATCCCTCATGTTGTTTCCTCCTTCCTTCCAAATGTGTGTAGCTGTATCATTTCTACATATATAGGCATGTAACTTTCACAATCTGTTCTGTCACCATAAGCGTCACATTTCTTTGAGGCTTGGTTTTATAGTTACCTATGTTCAATGCTCAACAAATTATTTTGCCACAATTTCCCCAGCTCGTTTCTTTGTTTAATTTTTCCAGTAGTTTTTTCAAGAAAGACTTGTGGTTTCTTATATGTTTAACATTATTTATCTGAGGTGTTTATGCTTGAAGAACAACTTGATTGAATTTTAAAAATCTTTGGCTCACAGTTTCTTGCCTTGAGTATTTTGTAGCTCTTCCCTTCTGTCAGTTGCTGTGGAGAAATCCATGGCCAGCTTGATTTTTTTCCCCCTTATAAGTGTCTTGTTCTTTTTATACCACTACCCAAAAGAGTCTTTCTTTATCTTTAAAATACAAGAAATTTACTAAGCTTGGTCCCAATGTTGAGTTTTCTGGGTCAGTTTTGTTTGTTTGTTTTTTGTTTTTGTTTTTTGATGGTGTGTCCTTACAGTATGTAGATACACATTTTTATTTTGTTTTGTTTTAAATCTCAAGAAAGTCTTTTTTAATTGTATCTGGAACTTATTCTCTGTTCCATTGTTTCGATTTTTTTTCAGATCCTGCACCTATGCATCATTTGGATATCTGTTCCATGTCTTCTAGAATTCCTTTTCCTAATTCTTCAAAACTCTTTCTTTAATTCAGCACGATTTTGTTCCTGTTTGGTGAGCTATTTTTGGAAGCTTTTATAAGTATTTTTGTGTCTATGAATTATATCTGTCCCTAGTTTTAATGAAGATAGAAATTGTGCATCTTTTTCATTAAAAAAAAATTGTTGTTAATTTTGAATGATTTCCAAGGAGCAATGGTGTCTTATGAAACCATGTTAATACAAGAAAATACTCTAAGTTTTTAAGTTAAAATCAGTAACAAGATAAGGCTGCCCTCTATAACTGTTGCTATTTGAAATTTTACTGCAGATCTTGGCACACAGTAAAGAGACGGAAAAAATGTCACAAAGATTAGAAAGAAAAAAACCAGCCATTACAGATGTATGATTTTCTACATAAAAAACCCAAACTAATTCACTTAAAAATTATTAAAATTAATAAGAGTTTTAGAAGAAGCTAGATAAAATGTCAATATAGAAATATCAACTTCATGTGTGTACCACAAAAATACTTAGCAATAATACTGTAAAATACAAAAAGGTAAAAGACCTGCATAGAGAAAACCATAAAACTCTAAAGAACATCATTAAAGTCCTAAGTAAAAGAGAGTCACATGATCTTCATGGTTAAGATGACTCAATACTATTAAGAGATCAAACCTACCCACATTGACCTAAAAATTTAATAGGATTAAAGTCATAGGCATGGCTGGCTTTTATAAGGAACTCACTAAACTAATACTAAAATGTATATGGAAGAGAAAAGGATCAATTAGAGCCAAGCCAATCCTGAGGAAGAAGAAAAAAGTGAAAGGTCTTGCTCTATAAATTATCAAGCCATTATGGATTTATGGTAACGTAGTACTGTGTGGTATTAGTATAGAGTTAGACCAATAGAAAGCCTAGAAACATGTCTATGTTTTTAATAAATTTGTTATATGACAGAAGTTCCATTGCAAATCAGTGGAAAAGTGAGGGGCTGTTCAACAAATTGTGCTCAGATAATAATTGTCCATATGAAAATGGATACTCCTGACTTCGATTCTAGATAGATTGACTTGTAGGTGAAAGTACAACTCTTTAAAAACTTGGAATATAATACAGAAGAATAGCTGTATGACCTTAGAAGAAGGAATGACTTCCTAAATAATATGCAGAAACCAATAATTACAAAATAAAAGGCAATAAACACCACCCCCTTAAAATTTTAAAACCTCCATTTGTCAGACAACATCATTTCAAAAACAAGAAAGCCACAAACCAGGAGAAGATATTTGCAACACATTTAGCCAGTGAGGGTTTATTCCAATAAATCAATAGAAAAAGCAGTCCATGTAACAATATGGAAAAAGTGAATCACAGAAGACTACACACAGTATGCAAGCATATTTGATAAAGCTCTACAACCAGCAAAAGAAAACAAGTTCGGTTTAGGATTACATACATTTGGGATAAAAACTATTTTTTTAAAGGAAAGGAAAATCAATAAAAAATGCAAATAAATACTTGCAGTTACCTCTAAGAAGAGGAGATAGAAATGGATAAAGTGGGAGCACATAGATTAATTCAATATTATTGATCATTTTTAAGTTCTTTATTTGGATAACAGCTTCCTAGTGCTTATATGAGCTTAAGAAATATTTAAAGTTTTTTTGTATGTTTTATATCTTAAGTATATATATTTATATCCTTCTTAAAATCAACTTTACTTTTGAATTATAATGAACACACAGAAAAAGCATAAATCATAAGTACATGGGTCAGTAAATTATCACAAAGTGATCACATCCTTGTAACCACCACCCACGTTAATAAATAGAACATTACCACCCACCAAAAGGCCCCTTCTCAATACCCTTAACTTCATCCCCATATAACCAATCTTTTTTTTTAAGATATACACATCTTATTTTACTTATTTATTTATTTATTGGTCTTCTTTGATGCGCGCGGGTTTTCTCTAGTTTCGGCGAGCGGGGGCTACTCTTCCTTGCGGTGTGCGGGCTTCTCATTGCGGTGGCTTCTCTTATTGCGGAGCACGGGCTCTAGGCGCACGGCTTTCAGTAGTTACAGCATGGGGACTCAGTAGTTGTGGCATGCAGGCCCTAGAGCATGCGGGCTTCAGTAGTTGTGGCTCGCGGGCTCTAGAGCATAGGCTCAGGAGTTGTGGTGCACGGGCTTAGTTGCTCTGCGGCATGTGGGATCTTCCCGGACCAGGGATCAAACCCGTGCCCACTGCATTGGCAGGCGGATTCTTAACCACTGCACCACCAGGGAAGTCCTCAAATATTCTTCTGTATGTATGCAATTGTACATATAAAATATCATAAGGAAAAGTAAGGAAAGCATGTTTCTGCTGAAGCCAACTATTTCTAGGAAACTTTTCATCTTCAACCAAGTAACAGATTTTACATAGTAAAGGAGGAAGGGGACACCTACCCTGCCTGCAAATCAAACTATTGTACCCTAGTAGTCAAAGGGGTGGTAAAAGATAGTATTAGGAAACTATTATTATAATTTGTTCTCAATAAATCCTGAGGTTCGGTCTAAACCCTTTTCTGCTTGAGAGCTCATCAGTGTTTGAACACAGCTGTCCTATGTCCCCAAATCTTCTCTTTTCTGAGCTACCATGCTCTAGTTTCTTTAGCGATCCATTATGCACATTCCATTTTTATTTTTTAACATCTTTATTGGAGTATAATTGCTTTACAATGGTGTGTTAGTTTCTGCTGTATAACAAAGTGAATCAACTATACATATACTTATATTCCCATATCTCCTCCCTCTTGCGTCTCCCTCCCACCCTCCCTATCCCACCCCTCTAGGTGGTCACAAAGCACCGAGCTGATCTCCCTGTGCTATGCGGCTGCTTCCCACTAGCTATCTATTTTACATTTGGTAGTGTATATATAGAATTTTGCCATCTGGTGGTTTTCCTATGGGTATATGGCAATTTGAAAATGCCTGTTTTAAAAACATGGTGCCAAGAACTGAATTCAATATATTAGCTGTGCTCAGACCGTTGCAGAATCCACTGAGATTATTAACTTCTTGTCAGCATACTATTATTAATATAGCATAAAATTATATGAACTACATTTTTGTATTATATCAGCCTTATGACTACACTGGCTGTTATAAACCACCAAGTCTATTTTTACATAAACTCTATCATGATTCTTTCGTTATTCTGCTCCTTTTTAAATAATTAATTTATTTTCTTATATCTAATCTTGGCCTTGTCTCATTACATGATTGTCTATTTTTGATAGTCTATTTTCTAGTGTTTTGGTTTGGGAGATGGATTGACATGGAATATTACATCTGTATGGTGACTGCTTTCCAATTTTTAAAAAATTGCATGTATTATATTGTTTTCACAAAGTCCCATAATAATAGACAGGGATTATTATTCCCATTCAAAAATTAGAGAAGCTAAAAATCAGGAACATAAGCAACATACCCCAAATCAGGTTTATTAGGTGGCAAATCCTACACTTGAGCCAATATATTTTGGATCCAGGGATCTTTTCACTGTTTCTTTCATATTAGACAGTTTAACACTGATTAAACAGTGTTTTAAAAACTTTAAAATTTTTTTTAAAAGCTTTTAAAAAACTCATTAACTATGAAGACATAGAATGGGGAAAGGTGCTAAGAAAGAATCCCCAAATCACTCCACTTTCATAAGTAAGTGTTAACAATAATGGTGATTCCAAGACTCATGCAAAGAGAATTACAATACACATTTTGATAGCCTAAGTCACAACACACATCAAGGAAAATAATTAGATCATCTTGGCTTCAACTTAGAAAATTGTCAAAGTTTTCACAAGTCTTTCAACTTGTAATGCAACTCACATGCTAATGTTTCTATCCATGGCAAGAAATCAAGTAGGCTGAGGTTGGGCAGTCTAGTCTAGGTTTACTGGAAGAAAGCCTGAAAAGTCATGCCTCAGATTCCTCAGAAGCAGTTTTACAAGGAAATGAGGGACAGGAGTAGTGCCCTGGAGCCTTGTTTAGAGGGCAAGCCTGTGTCCATGAAGTGTAACAAATTAGATGCTCCAGGTATCTCAATTTGGCACCTTCACAATAGATGTAGATGAACGATTGCAATGATCTTTAATTGTGATTTTGTCAGTCATCAGGGAACTAACCGTGATAGGTGGTTCTTCAAATTAAAGAAGTTAAACTTGAAAACCAAATAGTTCTAACTGAAAAGGAGCATAATACTAGGATGCGCAATAAATAAAAACCAGTGTGTGACCTTGGTCAAGTCATTTCACTGTTCTGGACCTCTATTTAGCGTCTATACATTAAAGGGTAAAAAACTCGGCAGAACTCTTTTCAAAGCAAAACTGCAAAGAACCTCACAATATATCCAGATAAAATTGGTATAAAGGAAGGATGGAAAGCCAGTGGAATTCTAAGCTCCAGAAAAAAACAAAAAACAAACAAACAAACAAAAACAACTAAAACACACTGGATTAGTTCCAACTAGCGCTAATACATCACATTGTCCTCAGTAATTGAAAATGAGGCTAAGTACTAGGTACTGTAAGTATTATGTGATTGAGTATGAACCAGCATAAACAGTCATGGATAGCATCCGATTTGTATTCAGAAAGCAGCTCCTGGCAGCTATATATATATTGAAAGAACAAATGACTGGAGGCAGTTTGGAAACTTTTGTCTAAGATCAACTGACCAGGACTTGAACCAAGGAAACAAACAGCCATCTACCTTTGCCAAGAGCACTCTTTTGTTGCAATTCTCCTCTATCCAAGTTTTTTTTTTTTTTTTCCCCTAGTATCATCAGCAAGTCTATAAGCCAGATTTACAAGTACATAATTTCTTAAGGGTAAACAGAGACCTGAACTTCCTCCAGTAAACACAATGGCTAAATATAAAATTAGGTTTCAGACTCCATCAAACCTAGTTTTATCAAACAGATCTGACATTTTACTGTTAGAAAAATGGATGACTTCATTTTTTGTACATTTTTAGATTATTTTGATTAGCTCTCTGATAACCAGAATTTTCAGTTAATGAAAATGTTCTCATTCTAATGGCTAGAAAGAGAAATAAAGAGAGAATGAAAGTTTGAATGTGCCAGATCCATTCACCCTGGGTTTTCTACTTGGTTTGAAATACAGTCCCAATATTAAATTGAGCACTCCCTGTTTGTGCTTTTATGATACCTAGAGGGAACAAGGGGAGCCAGGATTCAGCCAGGACTTATATCTGTGAGGTCTGAGCAGTTCACATACACTGAGCTTTCAGAAAAGGCCGAGGCATCTATTTCCCCACCAAAGGTCAGGGGCATTGGCAGATTCCCCTTAACACCAGTAGGACCACCTGCACCCCTGAGAGGTCCCACTTAATTAAGACGTTAGCTCCTAACATACCAAAGAAAGCTTCCTAAATGCACATGTGTTGAGAGTGAAATGAGGATTTCCTCACTGGGACGTGCTGAAATCCGCTTTCAGCTCCCTTTGGTGTACCGCAGCCTGCACTGCATAGTGTCAACCCAGCCTTGCTAACTTTGTTAGAGGGAGTGCCAATAACAACACTCAGCGGATTATAAAAGAAAGGGAAGAGAGTATGAATGATTATAGAGTTCTTATAATGTGCATAGTGTTATTACGGCACTCTGCCCAGGGCTCATCAAAGATAAATGAGGTTTGAAGAGTGGATTTTTTTTATGTTAAATTTAATAGACATTCCCTTTTCTTTCTTTCTTTTTCCTTTTTTTTTTAAACTGGCAAGGGAAGGGAAAAGACATCAAAGCCGTTTTCCTATAAATCTATACGAAAATGAATTTCAGAGTCAACTTTTCTGCTTTTATTACTTATGGTGTTTTTATTTTTTTGGAAGCTGAAAGGGAACATAATTCAGTGCCTTTCAAATTGCTTTGGAGAAATATAATAAATCCAATATATATGGAAAAGTTTATAGGGTTGGGTTTTTTTCCTAAATACATACAACTCTGAGATCTTTCTCTGATATTAATATTGTTTCTAAAAACTTTTCTTCAAAGTTTTTTCATACACACTTCGCTAGATTTCCTAGACACTTCGTAATTTATAATTCTGAAGTCCAATGACAGGAGACAAGGTTTAATATTTTGACTCTACGAAGCTGTTGTCTTTTCTAAGCTGCTACTCTTAAAATCCTCATCCAAGCTTTAAAATACAATAAAAATCTCTCATTTTAGTTTCTATGGCTAAGATTTTTGATGGGAAAAAGGAAGGGGGAGAATGTCTATTAATATTGCAACATCAGCCGTTGAATGTGCTTCTTGTGTGTGAAATTATATTTTTATGACACTTCTCTGGTTTTGTTTGAATCAGCTCGATTGAAAATCATCTTGAACCCAATTTCTATCCAGTAACTGCCTCTCAGTACACATTACTCTTGTAACTGTTAAAGATTTGTTGGTTCAGCTTTTCAGGCAAGGCTATTTGAATGCACAAGGGGGTTGCCAGTGTGTTCTTATGACCATGTCAAAGTTAAGCAAATCCAAAGTTGCTGAGTTCCATCTGTGGCTAAATCTCCATAACAAAAACCAATACTTTAAGAGAAAGTTCAAAGTTCACGGTCCAGAAAAGGAACTCAGGGCTAGTAACATAGTGCTAAATCCAAACTAATAAGTCAAAGTACCCATGGATTTGAAAGAAAGTTTCTTTGAGTGGAAGGTAGCCTCAGAACCTAGATGAATCCTTCTGACCAGAGAGACTTGGGTAAGGATTTGAATTGTTTCCCTGACTGTCTGAATACTGGGTTCATCATTTTATAAATGGCTCACTGTGTACAAAAATAAATACCAGTTACCAGACACATAGGATTAAAACCTAAAATCATCAGCCCTCCTTTATCTGTTGGATTGAAGAGGATGGTGTCTCTACTGATTGGGTCAGCGACAGGTGTTTTCCCAGGTTTTCTTCATTTATCTAAACTGCAATTGCCTTTCAGAGTGGAAGGTGGGAATTAATAGACATGGGTGAGAACATAGTAAACCTTCAGTGCTTTTTGTCAGGCATCAAATCATTAGCACAGCAAGGACAGCTTTCAATAGATGTTAAAGAATTGAAAAACATTTACCCTTTTGAAAGGCAACCTTTCTTAAGTGTGCAGAGCAAAGTTGGCAGCCATTCAACAATGCTAATGGTACTGAAACTATCCCAGATTTAGAAAAGTGATGCATATATGGCTCACAAGACCCTTCCTGATGGACTATACCAATGTTTCTCAACCCTGACTAAACATTAGAACTGACTAGGGACCTTGATCACAGCTGGAGAGGGGTATCTTTTAAAGCTCGCCAGGTAACACTCGTATGCAAGGACGGAGGAACCAAACAGATTGGAAATAGTGCAGAAATTTTTTTTTAAATGTTTACATTGGAAAAATAATGTATGCAGGCTCCCACCACTCCACACACGGAATAGCATCCCTCTCCAAGAAGGGATGGTTTTCCAGAATGCATTAAAAAAAAAAAAAGTTGCATTAGTTGAGACTTGATATGCAGAGAAAATATGTCCCCTTGTTTGTCTCTGTAGCTTCCTTCAAGACAATATTCTCTAGTTAGCAGGAAAAAATATATTTAACAGATGTTTAGTCTTAGTCTGATTCAATAATCAAAGCAGTCCTCTCAAATGGTATTGTCTTTGTTGAACAACAATAAAGTTCAATTTCACAGATATCCTCCTCATTCCTTGCTTTTTTTCCCAAGATACTAATTGAACATGATATGGTGTGTGGCCTTTGTCTTATTGAAACAAGACAAGGGTGGAAGGGACCTCTGGTGTCATACAGGTCCCCAAGAGTACATGAAAAGCATCATCTGATCTCTGGCAGGATGGCCCACTCTCTGCTAGTCACTGGATACCATACTTGCTTTGATGCTCACCCCTGGCTAGTGAATGCTTTGATGTGGCTTTGGTCAACTCACTCATGCTGACTTGGCTTTTGCATCCTTGCTTTCTGCAGGCTCTTGGGTGTCTGCCACATAGTCCATCCTACTTTAAGGCTTCATAATCCACCCCATCCTCTGCTGTAGGCTCAGCTCACCCTGCCACATTTTTTATAAGGGAGCAATCCTTCCATCTCTTCATTGTCTTCCTGGAAAGATAATAATTTAATATTTCTAAAATGTCTTGAGTTGGAATAAAATAGAATGGCATTCAAATATACTTGGTACTTTGAGGGCTCTAATTTCATTACTTTGCTGCAAGCTTCCCTACTCATCACTCATTTTTTCCTGTCTTGCCTTTTTTTAAAACGTCTTTTCTCTCTCTTCTTTCCCTAGAAAGTAGAGGCTATAAAGGCTGGTTAGAGTTTATCCTTTTGGGTAGGGAAAGAGGCAAAAAAGGATTGCATCAGTTTTGTGTTTTGCTGTGTTTTCTATTCCACTTTACTTCCTAGTTCAAGGGCCAAAGCACCATGTCAGGACAAGCCCAAAAATGTTTGCCTGTTGGAGACCCCAGTCTATTGTTTAAAGAGTGAAAGCTTCTTGAAGAAAAGGGTACAAAATTAGAAATGCAGACGTTACCATGTAGTTGACACATATGACAAAGTTATCTGTTTAGGTATGGGGGGCTTCAATAGTTGTTGTTAATACTATTTTGGGGGGGAAGCAGAATTTATAAAATTGGACACTAAAATCAAATAGCTACTAGAACTTTCAAAGCTATATTTCTTAAAATACTAAACAGCAGGGAAAAAAAACTACATTCCAATAGTTGCATATCTGTGTAATTTGAAATTGCAGTTATCTAAAAATATCATATTAATTCAGTCTTTCATAAAACGTAACACTTTTGGCAGAAATGCACTCAAAATTTTAGTGAGAAAGGTATTTGATCATCAGTGTGTGTGTGTGCACGCACATGTGTGGTGTTTGTAAAGAAAGAGAGAGAAGGAAGGAATCCTGGCTGAAAAGATGGAAGCTAGTCTACAGGATCACTCAGTGAGTCAACATCTCGGTACAAATGAAAACTCTTTACATATTTACTTATTTAAAATCACCCCAGGGTGCAGACTCAAGCAGTAAGAGTTAATTAGACTATACAAAATAGAACACCAATGACCAAGAACAATTCAATTCAACTAAATATGAATTTTTAAATATCTCTCACTTCTCATTCTAAAAATGACTGACTATACAATGCATCTATCCAACCAGCACAAGTGGCTAATGTCTCTCATTCCACATGTTCTATAGCCCTTTGTGTGTGTGTGTGTGTGTGTGTGTGTGTGTGTGTGTGTGGTCTATGCCTCAATTTCTCCAGCTAGAATTAGAAATTCAAAGAAAATACTTTCTCCCTAGCTCCCTTGCTGGATGGCAGAATGAAATTATTGATAAGAATAACACACTAATTTACCTTTGAACTTTCACAGATAAAAATCATTATATAACTATCTAAATTATTGATGTCTATATCTGTATCTCTATCTATCTATCTGTCTCTCATATATCTACATTTCATGGCCTGAGTTTGCAAACCTCTCAAAGTAGTTCCTAAATGCCAAGAGCTTGCTTAACTATATGACAAGTTCCAGTCTATTTGTAGCTCTATGCTAAAAATATTTTTTAAAAATATACAACTGGCTACAAAAAGCTTATAAAGCTACCAAATGTCTCTGTTTATCACTGATAGTGTGACTCAAAGGAAGAATAAATTGTGCTCATTGTGAGACTCTGCCTTTTAATGTGTCCAGCTCCAGTCTATCACTCACCAAATACCAATCCTAAGGAAAAGGAGATTGAGGGAAAAAAAAAAAAGCACATGACTACAAGATGTATTATCTCCAAGAGATTCCGTGGCTTTTCTCAAGCATGCTGTTGCTTGCCAGGTTCACTGAAAAAGGCGCAGAACAGTGTATCTATCTGCCACCAAAAAGGAGATGTAGGTTCAACGCTGTGATAAATGATTCAATCATCAAGTCAGGAAAGCAGAGGAGTACCCAAGTGGGAGACGGGGGCAGCTCCTGCATCCTAAGAGATTACATTTAGCTCAACAGTCATTGAAAGAATGGATTTGGGTGGGTCAGATATTTCCACACAGCAGGAGAGGGTGTGAATACAAGGCCCTGAGGTCTTTTCAACAACTATTCCTTACTATTTTTATTATCTCATTAATTCTGTCAATTTTCTTATGAGGCTGGTGTGTGGTACTATTATGAGATCTATTTTATTGGAAGAGAAACCCCAGGAAAAGGGAAGTAAACTTACGTGTTTGAGGTCATATGTGTCATCAGCCAGGTCTGGAATGTACCACCTTTGTGCTTCTCACACTAATTTTAGTGTCTGTGGTCTCCCTGATAACAGAATTTGCAGGATGATTGCGTTCTAGACCCAGTTTTCTCCAAATTGATCTTTTTTTTTTCAAAAGTACTAATGTGTTAAAAATTAGTCACAAATGAGCAAACATCATGCATGGCTCCCTAAACCAATTAACTTGTCAGGTCTAATTTACTGTTAGGCAAATAATTTGAAATATTTGCAAAAGAGCAGCATGAGAATTTAGTCTCCACAATTAGGCAGAGATTCCAGTAAATTCTTGACATTCCTTGAAGGAATTCACAACCAAGAAAGAACCACCATGTTTGCTGTCCCTGCATTGTGTGAGGAGAGGACAGTATTGGGAAGCACCACAGGCTCCAAATCCTAGTATTAGAAGAAAACTTAAACATGCCATCAGGCTGATAAGCAAACCAGCCAATCAAGAGAGTAATCTCACCTGGTCATAAAAATCCACAGAGGTAGAAGTTGCAAATTCTTTAAATTTGAAGTTCCAAAATGTAGAACCTAAATAATAACCTTGGGTCATAAATAAATTTCTTCTACTACAATTAGAGCCTGTTTCTTTTAATCCTGTGAAATGGAATAATTAAGAAATCAATAATTTCATATACAGTTCCTAAACATATTAACTAAATTACCCCAAGCATCAATAATCTCAAATTCTTTGCACTCTCTTTATGAAGGGCATTTCCTAATCATTTTGTAATTTTGATGATGGAAAATGTGGAGGACACATTAGTCTGTATGACTATAGACTATAGTCTTCCCACTGTTTGCCTATATGGTTTCCTGGGCCTGAACAGGTGGTCACCTAAAGGTCAGTTTAAAGAAAAATGAAAGGACTGTCCTGTCAAAATACATCTTTATTAGCATTCTCTTACACTGTCTAAATGGTCATGCTATTTCTTCCTGGTAAGACATGAGAGTGTCTTGTTAAAATGAAACTACTGTCTAAAATGAGCTAAGAGTTCAGCTATTATCTGGAAATTATTACCTATTATTTAGATAATTATCTAGTTAAAGGACTTAATCCTATGATTTAGAGGTTTTTTTACAAGATTTAATCAATGCTAGTCACATTTTGGGCTCTAAAAGTCTGGGACACTGGACAAGTATATTTTGAGGGAGGTCAGAGAAGATTCATCACACCCACATGGAAATTTCCAAGGGGCTTGAGTTGAGTGCCATTGTGTGTATTATGACTGCATCCAACGAATGAGGAATAGAAAGATTTTGGAAATAATTTCATTTACTTTGCACTTTTGCCTAGAGTAGGTATTATATATCCCTAACTAAAAGAGAGAATTACACATTGCACATGGTGAAGAGGGAATTCATTGTCCTCTGTGGTTTTCTTCATTTTGGTTCCAGTGGTTTTAGAGTTGCACAGATAAAGGAAAAGGAACAGATTTTTCCCCCTTTATTTCTTTTCCTCTATCTCCTCATCCCTTTTCTCTATCCCGATAACTTTCTCTTTTCCCCCGCTTTTAAGTCCATAATACTCTTTGCCAAACACACATAATTTTTATGACTTTACCTTCTCTGGCACATGTTAGTTTAGAAGACATTTACATTTATTGTCAGAAAAGTTAGAGCAATGCTGTAAGAATATACCTAGTTCAAAACTTGAAACCCAAGTCCCCAAACTGAAGGAAAGCAAACACATATTCAAAAAATCCCAGCACGGTGTAAATTGGCATCACTCTGCTTTTAGTTTAAACTTCATCTCTTGTCTCCCTAGTCCTTTCTCTCCTTACTGACAGCCCTAAATAGTTACAGAGAACAGGGTTTTCTAAAACAATTTGGACCATAAGCCCAGCAGTTTCAAAGGTAAAGCAAGGAACAGTTCAAGGCAAACACAGTGAGCTTCCCATTTCCTCTCGCCCAGCCAGCTAAGACAATTAGACTCTGGAATTGAAGCCCCCATCCCATGCTTGACCCCATGTCCTATCACTGTGTGCTGAGCAGGGCCATTCATTAACTGGCCTTTGTGCTACCTGGCTGTGAATGGGAAGGTCTGTCAGCTGACACTTCTCAGTTTATTGTTCCTTGATGAAAGTTGACCTTGGAAATTTCATTAACTACTCCAAAGAATAACACAAGAAACAATGATCAGATATACTCAGAAATAAAAACCAAATACAATGTGTTCTGAATAAAGGTTTACTATCAATGTCAGTGTTACTCTGAATTTGCTGAGCTCACAGTGAGTGCTTATGATGCTTTCTCCATTGGCTTCTTTGAATTATGTACACTTTCTCAAGCATCAAGCCAGGGCTGGCCACGAGCAGACCCTCACAGAGAATATCTAACCATGAGTGGCAACCATGTAAGGGACTAACATTGTTACAGCATGAAAGATATTTAATAACTCAATTAATGGCCAATAAAGGAAAGCATAGGTAGAACAAATAAATCACATTACATTGAAGAATGAGCTTTTAAATGGCAATTTTTTACTAGTTTCCTTTCTCATCAAGGCTCATTATGAATTCCATCTGCAGGAAAAAAAAGAAAGCCCGGTAAACAACACAGACTTAGTGGATGCCTAATAATGAGAAAAAAATTCTCAAAGGCAATAGACCACTGTTGCTTCCCCTGTATCTCTCCAAGTGTCCAGTAAAGATAGGTTAAGTTCATGGAGACTCCATCCTCCCATTTGTCCTGCCCAAAAAGCTTGGAGTCATTTTTCAGGCTTCCCTCTCTCAGGCCAGATCGGTTTATCAGGAGATTCTTTTGGCCCCAGCTTCAGAATACATCCATCGTATGGATAGAACATGGATATATTCTGAAGCTGGGGATTCCTATTCAACATAACTGATTGCCTTTGTCGAAATGTTATTCTGAGAAGGAGTCCATAGGCTTCACCAGATGGCCCAAGAGAGTCATGACACAAAACATTTTAAGATCTTTGATTTAGAAGAAGATCTGGAGCCATTTCCTATCTGGGACCCTATAGAAAGCTAGTGTCCAGAAAACACACCATCTAGGCTGTGAAGGAAGGCCTTTTGTTTGGTCAGTATATGAATCTTACATTTGAAATTGAATAATTGTATTACTTATGTCACCACTCTCCTAAAAGTTTTGGGGGTATTATTCATTTCTAATATAGTTATGAGCCTAACCTTGGAACATGTCTACGAATCTAGAACAGACTTTGAACCCATGAAACTACTTAAGTAAAAGGAAAGTAGACAACAGTCCCAAGCAAGGAAAGCCACCCTCACTCAGGCCCGTCCTGTTCATGGCTCTGCAGTTGGAAATACTTAAAAGATTTTAAGTATCTTTTGTAGAGTTTCAATCACGGAACTTGCTTTCTTTTTGTGAAGGAATTTTCTGAGAGGTATGTCCAATCACTAACTGTAGGTACACAGTGCTGTTTGTGTTCCTTATCAGAAATGAGGTTCCTATGGTTCTGCAATATCCAAAGAAGCCTTAACTTTTCTTCCAGAATTTTTGTAAGGTTGGTAAGAACAGGGCCTATTTTCTGTGTGTGTGTGGTATTTGTGTGTGTGTGTATTTCTGTTAACTTTTTTCAGTCCTAGCTTGTTTTTCTACAGAAACTTGCTTCTCTCATTCCCACCCTCCTCTTTAATTCTGACTGGATGTTTTTTGCAGCTTGCTTCCTTACAATTGCTAAAGTGGTCTGTCCGATCAAGCTTCTCAGTTTAAATTCTATTTTTTAAATGTTTTTTCCACATCTCATTCTTTCCTATGTTTCTAAAGCAGCATTCAGCAGGATGTGTGTTTACATGACTGCACTTGTATGTATTAGCTATAAGTGACTAAGATGCATGGATAACCTAGGAATTATAGGCAGATTAGATACTACATTTTAGAAAATCATTTCTCATAATTCCTTGGAACCTATAGTATGTGAGCAGGAAGACCGGTGCTTTTTCTTTTCCATCACGTGATTTAACCATATAAATGTTTCCGTGTAATTACTTAGCTTTGATTTTAAGTAGCTACAATTTAGCCACACATAGATGTGGCATATAGTAAATAGAACAAATTAAATGGAAAATTTAAGTAGAGGCTATGGCCACATGTATGATGGCCAAGACTTTTCATTGTAAACTTTTGTGTTCAGCTAACACAAAAGAACTCTCATTTGAAGAAAGATCTTCCTTGTCCTTTCCTCGGCTAA
Organism: Balaenoptera borealis; assembly: GCF_965194805.1. NCBI lineage: Eukaryota > Metazoa > Chordata > Mammalia > Artiodactyla > Balaenopteridae > Balaenoptera > Balaenoptera borealis. The sequence goes on along the minus strand of NC_138866.1, from coordinate 71,128,537 downwards.
AGATGGTGACATTTTAAAAAATTTGATGAAAATTAGTTCAGCAAATATTATAACTGTGGAGAAGCAAAAGCCATCTTTTGATGGTAAACTCGAGAGCCAGTCAAATGTCAACTGATCCAAATGGCTGAAAATAAAATGTCAGAATTAGTAGCCCTTGCTGAAAACATGGCTTTTTAAACTGCTGTCAAGAACAGAATTCTCAGGGGTGACTGTGGTCACTCCGTGGATAGGAACGGTGCTCCAGAAATCAGAGAAGTTTATATGCATTTCTCCTTCTTGCAAAGGAGAGAGATTCCAAACCACGTCTCTGGGCCTCTTGACCCCCTCCTCCCCAGGATAGACCACATTCGAGGCCCATCAATATTGCAAGCTTGTTGCCATCAAGGATGTGTGCTGCAGGGTCTGGACATCTGGGCACCAACACCAAATACAGACATACACACACACACACACACACCATGTATATATATACCTTCCCCCCACACATAGCTAGCACATGGTCTTGTTACTAACTAAACACAAACTTGTTAACTTGTTCATTAACTATGTTTTTAATTTTTCTCCTAGGACAGGTAGTGTCTTTGGCTCTTGTGTAGTTCAAGTTCAGCCTGTCTTTGCTGGACCCCAACCCATTCATTAATTCCAAGTTGAGCAGCTCTCTCTGCAGGTCCCCAGACTCAGCTCTGGGCTTCTACTTCTCAATCCTTGCCTCCCTTGATTCCCCCCAAACCAATTTTAATCGAGTTTCCCTGCTCTAATTTTTCCTTAGTAATGCCTCAAAGAGCAGCACGCTGTTGCAAATTTGGCAGAATGATCTAGTTTCTCCTATCGGATGATTCTTTGTTCTTAGTTCTAACTTAAAAAAAACAAAACAAAACAACTTATGCTAAAATCCACTGGTTTTGAAAAGGATATTAATCTCTGCTTTCTAGAGGCAGATACATATTCACTTTCCCTATCTCTTATTCTGGGTTTTAACTTTTTTATAAAGGCCAAATACAGATTTCTCAGTTTCATTGTCTTTAAAGCCCAGTTAAATTACTATTATTTTTCTCATATCTAAAGCGTGTTACAATAAATCCACCTAGGTTCAGGGCCAGGGTGTTCACCAGGCTGACTACATGTGTCCTTAGAAGTTGAAAATGCACTTAGGATTTTATAAACTAGGCATACCTTAAACACTCTTAAAGTGCAGTGCGCTTTAAAGAATCTCATCGAAATCATTTTATAATTTGAATTTCACCAAGTAATTTATCTTCCTTATGCATTCTGATATTAATACACTTGTTTATTGTAAAGCAAGGCCCACCTGTACTTAATATATAAGTACTTTGTGGCACTAAAGCTAAAGGTGTCACTTTCTACATCAGTCTGCTCTGCTTATTCTGTAGGCCAAGGATTCTCAAATGTTTTGGCCTCAAGATCCCTTAACGGTCTTAAAAATTATGGAGGATCTTAAAGACCTTTGTTTTTATGTTAGTTATATCTATCAGCATTTATCATATTAGGAATTAAGACTCAGAAAATTTAAGAACATAGATTTATTAATAGTTTAAAATAACAATGTTATTTATATATAACATTATATGCTAATGCAAACAACATATTTTAATGAAACATCACTTTATTTTCCAAAAGAAAAATAAATTAGTGAGAATATGGGCATCGTTCTAGATTTTTGCAAATTTCTTTAATGTCTGTTAATAAAGACAGCTGGAATCTCAAATCTGCTTTTACTGTCAATCTGTCATGATATCACACTTCGTGTTGCTTCTGGAAAACTCTTCTGCACACTTGTGAGAGATTAAGAGTAGAAAAGACAAACAACATTACAAAAACAACATTTTGACCTCAAGGACCTCCTGAAAGGGTCTTGGCGCTCTCCCAAGAGTCCCCAGACCACACTTTGAGAACTGCTGCTATTTGTTCTAATTAGAAGGAAAGGATAAATAGAGTGAGGAAAGTAGTGAAGACAGTAAATGCAGACCAGCTCAGTGCAGCTAACTGGGAGAGGACAGGTGATGGGAGGGAGGGAGCAAATTTGCTGGCAATTAACTGGCAGAGTCAGGAGGAGATATTTTTCTCAGGATCAGTTACAAACAGGGTTGGGGATCTTACTTGATATAAGTGATGGGTAGTACCGGCTGGTGAAATTTAAGTCCGCCCTTTCTTCTTTCTCTGCATTTCTGTGGGGAATGATCACCACCTTCTGCTGGCAGAGCTATCCTGTCTGAAAGAGTTCCATTTTACTAGATCACAGCATATATTCTTAAGGATATGATTTTACTTGTCTCTCAGCTCCAAGCATCATTCTGCCCCTTTGTTCCAGACCATACTGGGAAGAAATACTTGTCTTGCATAGTAAACATGAAAATCAAAACAATAACAAAAAGCAAGCGAACAAGCAAAACATTGACACAAAAGGCCCTTTTTTCTTTTGCTTGTGCAGAAGAAAACTCTGAAGTATCATCAGGTTTTATTAATTTCCGTTCAACAAATTTCAACTTGACATCATAATTTTTTATCGCCTTATTGCTCCAGTTGCTGTTTCCTTTTTTGCTATGGAAACAGAAAACGCCTAAATAAACCTACCCAAAATGGAAATCAGATGTTTTCCTGTGAGGATGTACTGTGGTCTTTGTCTCACTCTTTGATCATTTTGTTTGTAGGTTCCGGTTTCAGGGAAGGCAGTGCCAGTGGGGAGGAGAAGACTTTCCAAATTTGGAGATGAGGGGAGGGCCCCAGTTGTATATCGGGTCAGTGGGTACAGCTCTCTTTCTGCAGCTGCTCAAAAGCCATGGGAAGTATAGGACATGGCCTACAAAGTCCACTTGCTGGTCCTGTTTTTTTAACAGTATATTTAGAATGAGTTTCTCCACTGAAACAATGATTACATAGAGAGTTCTTCTCCTAGTCTTTGTAGAGTGAGGGGCAGTAATTACTTAAAATTTTTTTAATTTAATTATTAAAGTTGTGTGTGTGTGTGTGTGTGTGTGTGTGTGTGAAAGAGAAAGAAAAGAGAGACAGAGACAGAGACAGAGAAGTAAAAGGATGATTTTGTTGCCAGGAATAAAAAGCTATGTCAGAAAAGATGGACCGGACTAACTTACCAAGGCCAGAATATGGTTTGGGCTAAGAGAAGCCAACCTTTTGTTGAACAGCCTAATGTAATAAATTGCATTTGGAGGGCTTTAGATTTCTGTACAAACTTTTCAACCAGATCTAATTGGAAGTGCCACTCACATAGCCAGGGGCATTCTAAAAGCAGAGCAGTGGATTAACACCATTTTTAAAAGTCAGGAAGTATTTTCTCCTCCCGAAGGAGAGTTTTCCAGACATTAACTTCCACTGCCAAACGTTATAAAGAAAGTCTCCCTCTTTCTCTCTCTCTGTCCCTTGATCTGCTAGTCTTCCCTTCTCTTTCCAACTCATCTCCCTCCATTCTTTCCCCTCCTTCTCTTTCCACTCCCTTCCCATCCTCTACCCACCCCCAGCCATCAGTGAGAGCTATATCAGAAGCAAGGGTTGTATAGTAAATGACCTGTCAATCAGCCATTGCCTAGATGATTTTGATGAAGGAAATGGGGTTTTAAGAACTAAGCTGGTTTCCAGTTAAGTAAAAAAAAAAAAAGCTCAAATATGTGTCTGAAGCTTTTGTTAAACTAGATATTTATAGGTAAGGATTACATACACATGACTGCAAAAAAAAATGTTACAGTCTTTTTTCCTAACCTATGAACTTTTCTTATATAGCAACACTTGATTTGCCACTTTATCTGTCTAATCTGAATAATTACCAGTGTAGACATAACCACATTCAAAATGACCACCTTAGATAGAGATATTTAAATGGGGGACAGCAAACTTCTCTAAACTCTTTTGCTTTTGTCCATCCATCACTACACCCTCTCCAAATCCTGGAGCAGTTCCAACAAGGGAATGAAAATAAGAGCCAGGGATAAGACATCAGCAGTTTCAAGTTAGCAAAATAAAGTTAGAAAATGGGAAGTAATACATAAAAGTGAGAACTTGTCTTCCAGCATTTTGTATTTTCTCTTCACAACATTTGCACTGTGTGCAGAGGATGTGCAAAACAGAAACCTGAATATTTTGATTAATCATACAAAATACAAGAAATGGCAGAGATTACTGGAGGAAAACTGAGTATATGAAACATTCAAAATGTGTGGCAAAACCCCCAAATATTGATGTATCCTCAATATTCTCAGCACGTCTAGATTTTGAATGAACATTTTATTTTCTTGTCAGTGATTCAGAATTTCCACTGCTCCTGTTGAGCAATGAGGGAAAATCATGCCAAATGGGAGTAAGCTTTATTTTAAGGTTGAAGGCATGAAATAAGCACTAAGAAGACAATTGTACACCTGTTTTCAAAAGTAAAAAAGGCATCTCAAATCTGCTTTGCTTTTGAAAATTTGGCCAAGGAGTGTATTTCAAACACCCAATAGCCCATAACATTATTCCCAGGGCTCTGTGCTCTCTGCCTAATTGGGCTTCTACACATTTGCATAAGCATGATACTTCATGATTAATGCATAAGACCCAGCATGGAGCCTAGTATCAATTCGTCCATGGAGGCTTTTCCCCCCACTGAAAACAATCACTGTGACTAAGATATAATCCATCATATTTGTAGGTATGATTGCATTGTAGAATATCAGACTACTTAAATGCCATGACAAAACCTTTACAGAACTGCGAACCTCTTCTGTGTAGGAAAGAAGTTTTAAGATGCCCACAGTACTGCTGCCTTGGGACCATAATTGATGCCTGAAAAGGTTTGTTTGCAAAATGAAGTGTCAAGGCCGCAGAGTTTTTATCCTATTTGGCTCAGGCACTGAATCCAAAGGGGAGAGTATTAAAATAACCACCTTATGATTACTTTTGGGTTACAAAATAAATGGCAGCTCTCCCCTTGAACCTTCAAACACTAAACAAGGGAGTGAAGACTTCTAGAATGAAAACTCCACAAAGGTGAGGGTAGACTTAGTCAGCAATGTTGGAAGGTATTGAACTTCGAGAATGAAATCAATTCTAGCTGAGACAGACTGCCGCACAATTAAGGAGTGGGAGCAACTCTCAATGTGAGCCCTGGTGTTGCAAATGGTGGTGCCCGTACCTTCTCCGCTGGCTGGGTTGCTTAATTAGGCAGGAATCTGTTCCCCATGGGGGAACCTGGGAATTTAGAGTTCTCCAACAGATCTCAATGTGCTGTGGCAATAAATACAGAAGACCCTTTGAGAGAACTCTTTATAAAAGGATCTGAGACGGATTTTTTTTTTTAATTATTAAAAATTAACCTATGACCATTTGGAATTCTATGAAATTAAGGGGAACAGTCTGACATCACCATCCTTTCCCATGCATTTTCCCAGAGGTGACCTCTTGAATGAGGTGTGTATTCTCCCAGATGTTTTGTTGTCTTATAGGTATATGAGTGTGTGTGTGCCTTATAAGTTTTGGGGAAAACAACCTGCTATGCATACCTTCTGTGACTTGTTTTTCTGCTCCACAATAGTTGATGAACTTTTCCTGCAAAGTACATTTATACTTATCTCATTCTCTTTAATAATTTCATGGTATCATGTTGTGTGGATTACCAACACACGAAGATTCTCCCAACATCATTTTGTTTTGTTTTGTTTTAAATCATTATAAGCAATGCCACATTTTAGATTGCTGGTACCTTAAAGGCAAAGACTGTCTTGGGCACTACTGTATCCCTGGTATTTAACACAGAGAATGGCACATAGTAAGTGTCCTATACATATGTGTTAAATATCTGAATTAAATCTGTAGAGAAAATCCCCAGAAAAATCCCATCTTTCTTTATGGGACATATGAATTTAAAAATTGTATGGAAATTGCTTGTTTACCTCCAAAAAGATTGTACCATTTTGTACTTACACAAAGTGTATCAGTCGCTCTGTTCTATTTTGCCAACAATGAGATTATATACTTTAATTTTTCTTAATGTGATTAATGAGAAAGTGCATTTCATTATTTTAAATTGCATTTCATTAATTTTAAAGAATGTTGGAAATATTACTAAGGTTATTAGCCATATTATTTTTTCGTATCCTTTAAACATTTTCCTATTGGATTGTTTGTTAATCTTTTTTTTATAGATTTTTATGTGCTTTTCTGCATATTTAGGGATTCAATCTTTTTGCTTGATATACATTTGACAAATATTTCTTGCTCAATGAAAAAATTTGTCTTTTGACTCTATCTCTCTGTCTACCTATCTACCTATCCATCCATATCTCTTGCCTAATAGAAAAATTTTAATATATATGTTCAAAATATATCAATTATTCTTTTATGGCTTCTGGGTTTATTCTTAGAAAAGCTTTCTTTACTCCAATAATAAAAACTAATTCACTCGTGTGACTTTAGATGTTTATTATTCCCGAAGATTTGAAATGCCAACTACATCATGTACCAAATTCCCATAGGTACTTGAGTCTATTTTGGATTTCCTCCTCTGTTTCATTGTCAGCAGGTCTGTTCCTGCATCAGTGCCATACTGTTTTAATTACTGTAACATTCATGGTACATTTTGTTTTTGGATACAGTTAGACTGCCCACATCACTTTTCTTTTTTCTCTCAGTATTCTCCCAAACTTATATTTTAGAATTATTTTGTCTGATTCAAAAAAATGAAAAATAAACCATTTTGATATTTTGATGGGAATGTGTGGTTTTAGCAAATTGATTTACAAAGAATTAATATCTTTGCAACATTGAGCTTTCTAACCAAAGAACAAAATACATCTTTTCATATCTTGGGCTTTTTTTATGCCCTTCATCAGTGGTCATGCAGCTGCACATTTTCAAAAGCATTTTTCCAGTTCTATGTTTCTCCTTGATTTGGTGACTAGGATACTTTCTTTTGTATCAGTTATTGTTTTTAAAAGAAAAGCTAATTATTTTATAAATTAATTTGTAACCACTTTATTAAATATTCATATTATTTCCAATAGCTCTCAGCTGATTATTTGGGGCTATATTAGTACATTACCATAAGAAACAAATTTGTCTCCCTCTTTGGAAAATTTACACCTGTTTATTTCATTCCCTTTTCCTCCTTTGACATATTAATATGATAAATGATTTTGAGATGAGCCCCAGTTAGTCATGACTTATCACTTATAAAATTATCCATTAAATTATGTTTTTACTTTAATATTTTATTTAACATTTTATTCAGAAGTTTTGCATTGACATTCAGTCATCAAACTAGTTTGTCATTTTCTTTTTATGCTGTGTTTGTCAAATTATGTGATCAATTTGAGTGGCTTTATAAAAATAACTTGAAAGCTTACCTTCTTTATCTGTCAGGTTGCAATAAGAAGCACAGAAACCACTCAGGGTATTTCAATCAGAGAGGGAGTTAAAATAGGGTGTAGGGTCTCAAAATGTTTGGAAGGGCTAGAAGAGCAAGAGAGAAGTCCATTTCATCCTGAGATCAGGACCTACACCAAGCAGCTGCAGCCCCTGAAGGAGAAATATCCACAAATTTGCTGTGGCCACCACTGCCTCTGGACCCCCCATCACTGCCCCTCATAAGTCTGCCTGTACCAGCCTTGGACCCACCACTATAGCCAGCAGCAGGACTTGGCTTCTCCACGCCGCTCCCTTCCCAACCTTGCATTAGAGCCTCCAGCTGGCAGAACTAACAGAACACTACTAGCAAAGCCCTCTTCCAGACCCTTGAAATGCAGAGAACACAGATGGTTAGATAGGAGGCTGGATACCAGTAAATACGACTGGCACACCATTAGTATTCTCTCAGTTTTCTGGGATCGTGTAGGTAACATTGAAACTATTTCTTCACGGTTTGAAAAAATCAACTGTGAAACCATGTAGACTTGTGCTTTTGTGGGAAATTTGACATTCTTTGTTCTTTTCCATGGATAGATTCTTTTTCTGTCTCTTCTCATGTAAAATTCAGTAAATTATATTTTCATACAAAATCACCTGTTTCAGTAGGTTTTCACCCTTACTTGCATAGATTTCTGCTTTGTAATTTTTTTTTATGTTTTTCTGCATCAGTGGTTATTTCCCCTTCCTCATTTTATTATAGTAGGCAGATTAAACCTTTCTTCTTGTGCACCTCCCCCCTCGAAATACCCATGTCCTAATGCCCAGAATTTGTGAATATTACGTTATATGGCATAGGTACTTTGCAGTTGTGATGAACGCTGCAGACCTTGAAAAGGAGAGATTTTCCTGGATTATCCTGGTAGACACAACCAAAGTACAGAGCCTTTGAAAGCAGAGGACTTTCTCTGACTGGAGCCAGAAAGTATGGCAGAAGGAAAGTGGCAGAAGGAGCATGAGACAGATTAGGAGTATGAGAAGGATTTGACACGCCGTTGCTGGTTTGAAGATGGAGGGGCTAGTTCACAAGGAATGCAGGACACTTTTAGGAGAACCTTAAGCCTGAGAGAGGTCCCCACTAACAGCAAGCAAGGAAGGAGTGACCTTAACCCTACCACCACAAGCAACTGAATTCTGCCAACACTTAAATGAGCTTGGAAGTAGATAATTCTCCAGCATCCCTGCTTGAGAGCCCAGGTTGTTTGACACCTTGATTTCATCTTTGTGAGTCCTAGAGCAGAGAGACCAGATGACCAGCCGAGCCCACCTGTACTTCTGACCTACAGAATTGTGAGATAATAAAATTGTGTTGTTTTAAACTGTTTCGTAGTAATTTGTTAGAGCAGCAATAGAAAACATAACATTTTTAATTGCACATATATTTGTGTTTCTTCTGCTGTTTCTTGATTACATTAGACGGCTTTGTCTAGCTTATGGTTGGTTTGTTTGTTTTCAAAGATCCAAGTCCTATGTTTATTCATTGATTGTGCCACTATTTTTTCTAGCTCAATAATTTCTGAGAAATCATGTCAAACTTTGCATTTCATACAACTAGAAACATATCCTATGTTTGATGCTATGACTTACTATGTTTTCACTGAACCTCAATATTTTGTTCCTGAGAGTTTTCCATGTTTTTGCAATAGATGCAGTTTACTCCTTTATGCAAGTTTCTAGCATTCAGTGGAATGCATCCACAAAGAATTCATTCATTCTATTCCTGAGTGATATTTGGGTTATTTCCAGTGTTTGTCTGTTTGCTTTACGTTTACAAATGTGCTGCTACAAACACTCTTATACTAAACCTGATGCTCATATGCATTATTTTTTTCTAAGGCATATCAAGAAAGTGGAGTAGCTGAGATTATTTACAAGATAATTCAAACTGTTTTCCAACATAGCGATACTGATTTATATTCCCACCCACAATGTGTAAGAGTTCTGATTGCTTTAGAATTTTGCTAACACTTTCTTTAAGGTATCTTTTGATAAACAGACATCCCTAGTTTTACTTGAGTCAAATTTATCCTTTTTTGTTTCCCTTTAGGTTCTTTTTAAAGAACTTTCTTTACCTAAGATATTAAAATTATTTTCTTCTATTTTCTTTTTAAATTTATTAATTTTGTCACTTTATATATAGTTCTTTAATCCCTTTGAAATTTATTTTTTCATAAGGATAAGGCTGGAGTCCAATTTCTTTCTTTTTTCATGTCTAAACAACTATCCTAACACTATGAATTGAAAAGGCCATTATTCCTTATTGATCTGGACCTGTTTTTATGTATGTGTGCATGCATTGTTTTAACTGAATATTATATTGGGTATGAAATGTGTACAGTGCTAAGATAATATTGTTTGTCATCTTCCCCACTTAGAGTAAAAAGGGAATGCCTTTGTCTAATCCAAGACTGAGCTGAGTAGACAGTGGATTTTGGTCTTAGTAAGCGTCCATCTACCTCTGGTATATCTGCTCCCACCGTCCTAGAGCACAGCCCTGTAGGGATCCTGACCAGGAGCCTGGGATATTTACTGGGTCCCTCCTCTTTGACATATCTTGGTTTTTTTCCCTCTCCTTGAGACCATGAGTCTGCCAACGACTCCACATTGTTTTTCCGCACTCTTTTGCTTGGCTTCTTAAGTTCTAACCCTGAGCAGCTTAAAATTTTAGCATGTTCCTAACAGGGAAAAACACTAAGGTCAGGCCTACTTCCTTGTTCTCTCCAGGAACTTGGATCCTCAAGTCCTGGATGCTTTAACAGCTCTGAAATCCAAGTTTATCTCGCCAGCCCCACGTGGTTGCCAAAGCTTTGCTGGCTCCTTTTGTCGCTTGGTAAGAACTCTCCCCAGATTCTTAACCGCACACCTAGCACCAAGAATCAGCTGGTTTCCAGAAGGGATAAGCAAAGTATATGATACTTGTTCCCTTGTCTCTGTAATCACAGCCTCTCAAATACTGGCTGCCTCTCTCTAATGCCTTCAAACTGTTGTTTATTATATTTTATCTGATTTTCTCATTATTCTCAGTGGGAATGTTTGTTTGATGCCAGCTTCTCTCTCACAGTTGGAAGGGTAAGTCGCAAGTCTGAACTTCTCAGAACTTCCCACTTTTTTGCCTCATTTATTTTCCCAGCCTTATCTCCCACTTCTCTTAGTTCCTAGTGGCATATCTAAAAATTGTAGAACACATAATCATATAATTTTAGGACTAAAAGAAAAAGAAGATTATCTGACTCGGGTAATTCCTTTTTCAGATGCGGAAAATGAGGCCCCAAAAGATGAAGTGGCTTATCTCAGATCACATAGCAGAATTGATACTAGAGTTCACGTATACTCATTCCTTACATGGGCTAGCGTAGCAAGGTAAAGAGCAGAGCAGAAGAATCAAGAATGGCACACTTATCTTCATGCTTTATATCAAGAGGAAATATTTCCATTTCTTTTCCCAGTGAATAAGATCTGTTGCTTTCTAACACTCCTCTACTGACACCACACTTGTCTCCTAGCATAAACTATGAATTTCTTTCCCCAGTTATTAATTACAGCTGTCATTTCTGAGCCCAGAGCCGGAGGTAATGATCATGCTGAAAACCAAGCTGCTTCTTTTACCAAGAATCAGGAAACCTGGGAAAACATCTATAAACCACCCTCCAGCCTGCTTTAGCCAAAAAGAAACCTGTATATCCCATATTTAATAGTCAAGCCTGTAGAGCTATCAGCAGAATGGTCAGGTGATTTATTATCTAAAAGCGATATGTTTTGAGAGTGATAGAGGATGCTGTTAATAATTATACCAGGACAACAGGCATAAACCAATACCGGGCTAGGCACCCTAGTCAGCAGATAATTTATCTCTGAACTGCAAAAACAGTTCGTTTCTAATACTTCCTTAAGGATTCCAATCACTTTCATATGTGAAAAAAAGTATTCATTGCCAGAGAATGCATTCTTTTAAGTTAACAGAATGTTTTTGTTTTGTTTTTGTTTTGTTTTGTTTTGTTTCTGTTTTGTTAACAGAATGTTTTGTTTAATCTTTATTTTTTAGAGCAGTTTCAGGTTTACAGAAAAAATGAGCAGAAAGTACAGAGAGTTCCCATATACCCCCTGATTCCCCTCTCCCCCCCCACAACCAGTTTCTTTTCTCCTATTATTAACATCTTACATTAGTGTGGTGCATTTGTTATAATTGATGAGCCAATATTAATATATTTTTAATTAACCAACAATCATAGTTTACATTAGGATTCATTCTTTGTGTTTATATATTCTATGAGTTTTGACAAATGTATATTGTCATGTATCTACCATTACCATATCATACAGAATAGTTTCACTGCCCTAAAAATCCCCTGTGATCCATTTATTCATCCCTCCCTCTCTCTTGCTAAGCCCCTGGTAACCAATGATGTTTTTAATAACTCCATAGTTTTGCCTTTTCCAGAAAGTCCTGTGGTTAGAATCATACAGTAGGTAGCTTTTTCCAAATGGTTTCTTTCCTATCATTTGCTTTTAAATTTTAAATCCTGGTGTTAAGTGGGATCTCATCACCATGAAGAAAGTAGAGCGTATTTCAAATGAGACAATAAGATTTAAAGATTCCTGTGCAAGAATTTAGAGCAAAAGGAAAGATTTTCTAAACAATGAAAAGTAGGGTTCATAGAAGACAAGATTGATAAATATTACTTTTAAATTAAAAGTATTTGTAAGACAAAATAAATGAAATATAAAGAACAGTCACAAATTAAAGGATGTTTATAATATTTGCATCTAAAAACAGATTATAATCCAGCATATATAAAAGTTTCTATGAATCAATAGGAAAAAGACATGTAATTCAATAGAAAATATGGGCAAAGCTATAAAAGGAAACACAAGAAAATAAACATGACTTGCTGATAAAATATTTTAAAATTCTCAGCTTCACTAATAATCAAGAATGTACAAATTAAACAATGAAACAATATTCCATATTCATTAAGCTGGCAAAAATGAATAGCCTGTTAGAACCAAAAAAATAAGGACATTGGAATATGGAAATTCTGGTGAGAGTATAAACTGGTATCACCATTTTGGTGAGCAATTTGGAATTGCCTGGTAAAGTTGATGATACACCTACCTTAAGATCCAGCAATTACTCTTCTTAGATACCTACTTTAAAAGTCTGTTAAATGTATGAAAAAGGAGACATATAAAGAATACTTACTGTAGCAATGTTTGTGACAGAAAAATATCATAAACACCCAAGTTGCCCTCAATTAGGCAATGCAATGTAGCTTATTCATGCAAAGGAATACTGAACAGGAGTGTAAATGAATGAATTAAATCCTCACATCATGTCATTGAATTGAAAAAAGCAAGTTGCCAATTAAAATATATGGCATAATGCCACAAACATACAGAGAAATGCACACATATGTTTTTAAAATACCTGAATAATGGTATTTATATAATAGGCATAAAAAGGTATAAAAACATATGGGAATAATATATTACAACTGCTGGATAATTCTGGGATAGGGAGGGAAATGGAATGAGACAGAGAGCCTTAGATATAAACATTATAAGTATTAATTTATATACTTAAACATAGAGATGTGAAATAAATTTTGCAAAATATTAACAGCTATTTAAATTGATGGTTGGTATATAGGTGTCTATTATATTATTTTCTGTAGTTTTTTTTTAATTTTGTGTGTTTCATGTTTAGACAAAGTGTTTTGAAAAGTCTAACCTCTTTTCCCCATACTTCCTGCTAGAGCTGCTGATTAAGGAAAAAATTCATTGCACAAGGTTATTGATACACAAAGAGAACATAGAGTATTATTTATGAAAAAAAAACACACAGTCATGTGGTTTCAAGTCCTAGCTCTTACACTTGCTGGACTTGAAGCCCTTGAGCAAGTCACATTCCCATTAATTTTTTTGTCTATAAAATGGGGTATAAAATTAGTACTACTAATAATATTAAAATCTACCTCAGAATTTTGGAAGAATCAGATAAATAGATACATGTGAAAACATTTTGTAAACTAAAAGTCACACATAAACATTAATTTCCACTATTGCTATTGTAGCTGCTGGGTAAGAGGCTTGAATTGCTGAGTTGCCTCTCTGGTTCTGGCTGAGATGTTTGTGATTGAAGAAAGGACAAAAATAAACATCAAGATAAAGAAAAATGAAATTTAAGAAAGGATATATAATTCATGAACAATATAACAATATATGTTACACATATTGTACATAATGTATAATGTGGTATATGTAATATAATATGCTTATATATAAGATAAATTGAAGTTATCAGGAATATATTGTAGTTTTAAAATTTTAAACAAGATTTAGAGTCTCTCAGGCTATCCTGCATAAACTGCCAAGTATTTTTAATATGTAATATACAAAAGTGTAGGTTCAGAAGTAACATAATTTTCTAGATCTTTGAAAAATAAATACAAAACATTTAAAAAATGTTTTTTCTGTGTTTAATTAGGTTCTTTATATTTCTAATTTAAAATAGTATTACAAAAGTTATATTTCTGAATTTTTGTCAGCTATGATTAGATTTTCATTATTTACACCTCATAATGCATGTCATGATATAACATTTAGAGAATATTCTTATTACAAACAAGAAAATTAAAAGAGCCTGAAATTACAATTACACCTTGCAGTGCTTCAGATGTAAGATGTGCACCAAAATAAGAGTTGTAGTAGAAGAAACTGAAAAAATAAATCATTAATTGAACAAGAATCATTAAAAGAATCAGGCTTTAGCACCACATTCCCTTGTTTCTACCTCTTGTATTTTTCTTCACATCTCCCCTTCCACTGCTTCTTTCTGGCATCCTCTAGGGCAAGGACCTCAAAAGTAGGCATGTGAACCCTAGGGGCTCCCATGATAATTCCCTGGGGTGTTTTCTTCCCCTGGGGGAAGAAAAGTACTAGATTGTTCTATATTTTTACCTAAAAGAGAAAAATTGAGCTTTACTTTTATGTAATATACAAATGTATTCGGTACCCTTTCTTGGTCTGCAAATCAGATGTTCAAATACCACGTCAGATCGGCAAAGGAATCTCTCAGAAAGAGTGAGAGTTCTGGGGCTTCCCTGGTGGTGCAGTGGAATGCAGCCTGCCAATCCGAGTGACACGGGCTCGAGCCCTGGTCCAGGAAGATCTCACATGCCGCAGAGCAACTAAGCCCATGTGCCACAGCTACTGAGCCTGCACTCTAAAGCCCTTGAGCCACAACTACTGAAGCCTGTGCGCCTAGAGCCTGTGCTCCGCAACAAGAGAAGCCTCCACAGTGAGAAGACCACACACTGCAACAAGGAGCAGCCCCAGCTCGTCACAACTAGAGAAAGCCCGCACACAGCAACGAAGACCCAACACAGCCAAAAATAAATAAATAAAATAAATAAATTTATATAAAAAAAAAAAAGAGTGAGAGTTCTATAACACGGAGGGATTGATGGTGTTCTACCGACACTTTTATTTACTTTCAGTTTATCCCAAGCATCACAGTACTTAGCAAGTGGGTTTCTATACCATATTATCTCATTTAACAAAATCAGCTCTTACCATGTGACATGAGGCTTAAAAAGATTACTGCAAAAAATATATATATATATAAATTAAGATTATCCTAAAGATGCAAACAGAAGCAAACTCAAGCAAATAGAAGCACAAACCATTCTCTATTTCTAGAATAAGCTCTTTGTCAGCTGCATTATGAGGTACCAACAATTAATATCTAATCGTATCTGACAAAAATTCAGAAAGTTTCAAGATTATAAGAACTGAAATAAGGATTTATATCCATATTGTTCCAAGTGTATATTATACCTTAAGAGCATAGTTAATTACAGTAGAAAATAACATGACAGAAAAAAATTTTTTAACTTTATGGCATTATTTTTTAATTTCTATTTTTGTGTATGTTTTATGATGTATACAGTCTATGAGTACAGTATTGCACATTCATAAGTCATAAACAGACCAACAAGTTTTGGGAGGATTGTGGAGTCAAGAGTTTTATTCTGATGTGATATGATTTAAAGTTTTTCAAGACAATTACACTCAAGGTTTCTGCCTTACATTCTTCCAACTCATCTTCCACACTGTCAAGAGGGTACTTTTCCAAATCAGAATAAGTGAATTGTTTGTTGAGTACCCATCATATGCCAGACCCTGTATTGATGGGCACCCAACAGACATTAGTTCTATAGATAAAAGACTGAATATGGAGGAATAGAAGAATGGGGCAGTGAGGGAGTATGAGAGGAGAGGAGGTGAGTTTTGAGTCCTGGTAATTTACATATTGGCTCTAACAATAAGCAGAAATGAGTCACAAAGACATGAGCACAGTGAAAATTAAATAAATGTTTATTTTTAATCCATTTTAAATTGGGGCCATATTTGAGTTAGGATTGCTGGTTTTGGAGTGAGAGAGGAATCAGTAAATCAGTCAATAAACATTTATTGGGAGCCAATTATACAGAAGCAGACTCAAAGCACAAGAGGAATAAAGTTTTAAAACATAGATTTCAAAGAATGCACTTTTCTTTCTACATGCCCTATTCTTTTCTTCCCATGCACCAGATAAAATTGCTGATCTGACTCTTATAACAATAATGCAGTATTTCCTATTTACTATCTAATTCACTGTTGTTTTCTCCTGTTTTTGCCTGCCAATTCATTTATTCAATAGCGGTTTAAGAAAAAAGGAAACAAACAATATCCCTCCTGTTACTGAGCTTAAAATCCTGTGGTTTAGATGCTAGTCACTAAAGATAATAGAATTAATACCCAGGGTTGTAACTATCTTAATCATGAAAGGGTATCTTCCTTAAATATTCAGAATCATGCCAATGGAAACTTTCATTCAGCAGTTATATATTCACCTTTAATCTGTTGATGTTCACTTAGCCATTGACTCAAAAAATATTGATTGAGTACCTGTTATGTGCCTAAATAGCTTTGACTCTGGAGAGACAGCAATGAGCGGAACAAAGCCTCATCCTCATGGACTCTACCTTCTGGCGGGGAAGACAGACGAGGCTTTTCCAGAGACATCTGGAGAAAGATTGGGAAGTGAGCACTCTTGCCATTCCCTTGTTTATTTTCTCCTATGTTTTTAATTGGTATATCCTCTAACCATATTCTGATTTATGTTTTCCCTATTTTCTGCCAATGAACTATTAAAAATTAGCTGATAAGAGTCCTAACTATTCCTAATATATATTTGCTTTTTAATAAAGACTCTTAAGTAATGAAAACTACAAAAAGTAGAATTTTCTGGCACTAACCTCTGGCCCCAGGGATACTTTACTTTAAGGTATTTGGTTTTATAAAAGTTGTTTCCCCAGAGCCCTTCAGTTCATAAAATGTTGGTAGCAGGCTGACCAGTTATTTCTAAAACAATAACCCACTGCTAGATAGAGTTTGGGTTCCTTGGTCAACAGCTCATGAACTTTGGCAGGTTACCAAGGAATCTTTAAAATATGGGTGACTATACATTTACCTGGGTCTCAATTTTTAAAACTTTAATCAATTATGAGGAAACTCACTCAGACATTCTGTGCCCTAATCCATCTGAAAATACAGCATATACTTTTGTCTATTTATTTCTCTTTCATGTGACACTTTTAGGGTTTTACATCAGGCCTACCACTTCAACACATCCATTATATTTAACATAGAGAAAGAAAACTGAAGATAAGAGAGTTTCTACATCTGCTCTGAGAAGGTTTATTTATCATCAGAGAAGCCATTAAAGTCTTAGTATCACAATATATCTAAAATATGGAAAACACCATTCTGCCTAACCTTCACAATGCCTGGGTTGAAATCCCAGTCTGATCACTTACTAGCCACAACACTTGAGCAAGTCACTTTCCTCAGTTTCCTCATTTGCAACAGAAGGAAAATAAGAGTATCCACCAATAAGTATTGAGCTAACCAATGCATGTAAAGTGTCTGCTATGCAGTTAGTGCTATGTGTTATCTAGTTGACCAGCACATGTGAGCCATGAGGGCAAGGGCTTTTATTTGCATTTTTTCACTAATGTATCTCCAATACTTACAACAGTGCCTGGCACAAAGTTGAAGTTTAATAAGTATTGTTTGAATAAATGAATGGCAAAATGTAATGCAATTAGACATTAGGACATATTTATCCAATATATGGAGATGTGAAATGAAGTTCTGTGCTAGTGAGGATTCCCAAGGAGAAAGGAAAACAGAGCAGAAAGGAAAGCGTGAAGGCTAAAGGGAATCATTGAACCTCTCTCCTCCCCAGTTCTCTCAGAATAACAATAAAATACATGCTTTGGGACACTGGGAAGCAGGAAGACCAGGAGAACAGAATATAACTTCATGCATGGTGAGCCTCTGGTTATTCTTGCCAAGAGTCCAAAGTAAGCATTGGCAATGACCTAAGCCAGAGAAGAGCCAGCACATGGAGTGAGAAGGTGAGCTGAAAGGACTCCAGGTGCCTGCCAGGTAGGAAGTGTGTCAAGAAAGGCTTGATGGCAGGAATGCCCCGAGGAAACCATAATGAAAGTCTTCAGTATTTGGTGCTGTCTCACCTTCCCTTTGAACACCAGGATTCTCTGCCCACCAGTATCCGGGCGCCCCAGCATCTGACTAGGGTTCTTTCCTTTGGTGTACTCAAGACCCTCTTTTTTTCTGCTACTCTGCACAATGAAAATCCACCTGCCCTGCAACTTATTGGGATTTTCCTCATCTTTCTGTCCCACTCAGAGAATCTGACAAATCATCCAGGATAAAACACCTGAGTGATAACAAGGTTTTGATTACAAAGGCCTCAATCTCTGTTGAGTTGGCTTGTACTTGTGATGAAAGGCTGGGGGTGAGTGTTGAACACATGGGAGGCCCCTATGTTACGGCGGTCCTTCTAGGCTCTCAAATCACACTGCATTGGCAATAATTCAGGCCTCTTAGAGCAGACCAGCCTGCATCTGGGATGTGATCAAATCAGGAAAAAAAGAGGAAAATGAGACAGCTGTCAGAATACAACCTAGAAAACTGTTCGGATGAAGCCTACTGAAGAGCAGAGAACACCACACACATGCTTAAAGTGGACCTATCAGAAATACAGTGCATCATCTGAGACAGTTTATCCTCCTATGAAAAAAAAGGGGGGCAAAATGAACTCGTATGTCAGTTTTCTGGACAAAATTTAGTTGGAATCTGGTGATTATGAGTTAGCTCTCTTCGTTGTATTTGCATTCATGAGAGAAAATACAGTTAAATTGGTGGCTGCAACTCTTAATCTTAAGAGCAAATATTGTTGCTGAGATGCTCACATGACTTCATTCCCATAGTCCAGAATGGATGAGAAACATTTGCCTGGAAACAGGAACACTGTCTGCCTAAGACAGGATTCTTGCTCAAAGACAATCAGGCCCAGCAGATAAGGGGATCACAACCACATATTAGAAAAGTCACACTCAGTTGAGACCATTTCCAATCCTCACAAGAACCCTGTGAAGTATTATAATCCCCCTTTTTCAGAAGAAGAAACGGTGGCTCCAAAAAGTTATCTTACTATTGATATTAATTGAACCCACAATCTACTAGCTCCGTGTGCCATCACACAGCTATATGAGGTAGCATCAAGACATCTCTCCTACCTAACTCAGATGATGTGAGGATAAAGCAAGATAACACAGGTAAAAATACTCAGAAAATTAAACTGCCTTATATCCACAAGAAGCATTATTATGTACAAACTTTTCTTGGATGGGAATAGACATTAAAATCTTGGCCATGTGCAAAATTGTTCTTAATTTAGGAAGTTGTTCAACCCTGTTTTTAGCCCCAGGATTCTATGCTTCTATGTATGAAGAGGAAAATGAAATAGAGTCATGCAAGAGGCGATTTCTTTAATTTTCTGGATTGTCACATTCATTCAGCATGAAATTTTCTACAGAAAGTCAATTTTGGAAAGTTCCAAACTTAATTAGATCTTGCAGTTTTGTGATCTTCATTATAATTATCAAATACTGAAGGAGCTAATAAAGGATCAACCTCTGGGCTGCAGAATAACTTAATCTTTTCATACCTCAGTGACGTCCTGAATTAGAACTGGGGGCTGATGAACTTCGATGCACCAGCCAACCAACCATAGTCAGCAAATTGCAATGCACAACTGAACCTTGATCAGACCAAGATGAATACATGATATGTAAAATAATCCAATAAAGTTTATCAATAATACGTGGGCAATTCAGATGAGACATACACTGGTGTAGCAAGTCTAATTAAGAGTATTTCTGTATAAAATGAAGCCCTATCTCCTGCTATCAGGTGATTATTCATTTGAGTCTATTGTTACTAGAACAATGAAAAGTGAGTATCTCCTTATTAGTGATCCTTCTTCCTGATACTTGCAATTTAACCAGATAATACATCTTACCCTTTTAATATTCCAAAGGATGTTTCAATACCCAGACGTTTTCCTTAATGTAGCTCTGCTGGAGACAGAGCGATGAATTCCAGATCATTTGTTTTGTTTTTTTGTTTTATGTTGTCTCGGGTTTTGCGGTTTTGTTTTTGTTTTTGTTTTTGTTTTTGTTTTAATTGCTGCAGATACTTTTCAGAAGCATGCCTATAACTTTTTTAGGCTAATAGTATCTTACAAATAAATTCCACCACAACAGAGCCATGATTCTAGCAGTAGAAACCTCATTAACTCCTTCGTGTCCTTAGTAACCTTGATTTAGTATCACCTTTGCAATTATCTCCCAGACTCTTAATGTTTAAGAGCCAAAGGGGTAACCCAAATACTACACAGGGAAAAATTCCTATTTAATTAAATGCATTGATGTATATTAGTGGAAACTTAGATTCTAATTTTGGGGGAAACTTTGAAGGTCGAGGCTGGGAAAAAACCCACAGTCATTTAACATTTTACGTTTTTTCTTTAGAAGTATAAACTTTACGTTTGGAACAACTATTTGAGTCCCTTGAATAAGCCTTTGAGTTATGCACGTACGAAATGTTTTTCTAACTGTAAAACAAGTAAACTGAGTTATCTTGAATAAAGGTGTACTGAAAAAGTCAAGGTGGGACCAGTTTCTTAATATTGTATCCATTTGAGGGGTGTGCAAGAGGAAAAGGTTAGAAATTCTTGGGAGAAAGGGTCATGGCACAGTCTTTGTCTGTATATGGAAAGAGAAAGTACTATGTCTGAACTGTTTGATTCTATGAAACAAGTATGGTTTGTTTTGTGTTGCTTGCATTTGTCTGTCTGTTTGTTTGTTTGTTGGAAGGATTCCTTTTTGTTTGGAAGAATCATTGGAGTTGCTTGCAGGAGCAAAAGAGGGGAGGGAATCATGAAAGGGCTTTGTGAGAAACTTTTTCAAATGCTGAGCAGAAGCAGTATTGCTTCGGGGTCCAAACAATAGTGTGCATCCCATCTTCACACAAAATCCAACTGTATGCACCACCTTGAGGAGTAGCAGCTTTGAAATGGAGGAATAAAGCATCCTTGGCACGGACACTGGTGATCTCATGAAAGCTATATCAGAAATGGCAAAAATAAAGCTGCTTCTGCTAGCTTTGAGAGAAGATGTCTTTGGTCAAGGGCAGATTTAGGAGGAGAGGAAGAACATGGCAGATCCCTAAGGTGACAGTCAGGCATATTTGCTTGTGAGAAAACGTGGAGGACCAATATGGGAACTCACCTACGCGAATAGGGAAAATTTTGTCGGTAGGAGGTGCTGAAATCAGACAATACATCTACTTGGGTCTTGAAGTGATTGTAAATGGGCACTAAAAGTTACTTGTAATCTTAGTGTATAATCAAAGGCTGCCTTCATCTATGATTCCAAACCAGATTTTCTAGCCAGTCTTTCCATGTTTTTACTTGAGTAAAACTATTAAGCCGAAACGCTTTTTTATCCAGCATCAATTTCTCCCTAAGCATGGCTTATAAGATGTAGTTTAAATGCTTCTCAGAGAATGTGCCTTCCATGAATTTAAAGGTGTTTCACTCTTCTTATGAATAGGCCAAGAAAACAATTATTTTATTGTATTCAGCCAAACTGATCTGCTCGCAATTTCTTGAACTGAACTCATATTTTTCACTCTTGCTGGAAAGGATGTTATTCCTTTCCTTGTATATATATTCAAACGTATTTTGTTTAAGACCTCAGTTTAAAATTCCACCTCTTCAGTGAAAGCCCCCAGGACCAACTGAAGATAAATTCCCTCTCTCTCCCCTGAGCTCATTCACTTATTTTTTCAATATGTATTTACTGAGGAGGGCACTGTGTCAGGCATCCACCAGGCACTCATGCTTTTGGATTGTCAGGTATCTGGTTTTGTGTCTGATTTGTCTTCTTCAATTAGATTGTAAACTAGCAGAAAAGGGACAGCATGTTACATGTCCGTCTTTGCTCACTGCCTTAGTGCTTAATTTCTTAAACATAGGAGGCATTCAACAAATATGTGATGGGTTTGACTCAGATTTCAGTCTTTAAATAAAAGAAAATGAAACCGAATTATACATCTTTAACAAGGGCTAGAAGACAATACTTACTACTGATTGAGTGCTTCCTATGTGTCAAGGTCTTTTTATAAATGATCTGTAATCTTTATGACAGTCTACTAAGATAAAATTTTGGTAGCCCCCAATGTGTCTATGAGGAAAGAGGTGCTGTGAGAAAAGACATTACCCTGGGCTTCTCTGCTGATAAGTTGCAGAACTGGCTCTGAAATGAGGCCTGTGTGATTCTTAAAAACCAAGAGGATTTTCAACTAGGGAGAGATTCTACCTCTGCAGCTGTCACAATGACAGTTTCCTTTATAGATGAGCCAAGGGAAATACATCTTAATATCATTCTGAAAATGTCATATTTGTCCAGCTCTTTCTGTTCTTTTGCCTTTTTATGTTTCTTAGCTAAAATTCCAATGAGGTGTATCCTTTTTAGAAAATTGAAGCCACCAAACAATAACTCTCAGGCTATACAAAAACAAAAACAAACTGTTAAATAAAAGAAAAAAATTAATTTAAAAAAAAAGAAGAAGAAAAAAACTTTCTTTAATGAGTGAATACATACTAAATAATGCAGTGTTTTCTATATTGCTTTGGTATAAAATTTATTCAAGACTACCCATATGTATCAAAATATTGTATTTAAGTTACAATGATGGGATTTCTTATAACTGTTTTGAAACTGTGAAAACATAGGAAAGCATTTTATATAATCAAGTTGTATACACTGAAATGAAGTGAGATGCTAAATTGATTTTCAAAGTAGCTGCTGTTCTTATATGATAATACGGTAATAAGTGGGGGATTAAGGATAGTAAGAATTTTACCAATTCACAATAATTCTTCATTACTGGATGATACCTGTAGTGCAGCATTTGTAATTACAGATCATTATTTTTAATGTATTTCTTTATAAATGGAGAACTTTTGAATGATTTCTTTAGCTGTTGCCAACACTTGCAGAAGTTTGTCCATTAGACCTTTGATGCCTCAAAGGATCCAAGAAAAGAAGGTCTATATCAGGAATAAACTTGGTGAGGGGAAAAGGGATATGATCTGCATTCCCAATCACAGCCTCTAAGGAGGCACAGAGAACTCTGCTCTGAATAGGTGTGGCCACTCAAGGACTCCGACTCAGTGGGTAAAACTAGGAAATAAGTACCTAGATCAGTGATCCTTAAGTGAGGGAAAAAGAAGATGGTATGTTAGAATTACCTGGGGACTAGGGGGGCATTTTGCCTGGCTATTCTTAGTTCTCCATAGATTCTGGTACACCCACCTCCCTGCCAGTAGCTAGCTGTTCATCAGTAGCTATTTATTGTCATAGTGATTCACTATGTGTTCTTAACCCTCTGGTATGTTAGAGATGAGAAAGAAAAATGAAGCTGATAATTTCTAGTCTAGTCACTGTGGAAGTGTATAGCCAGATGAGTGGTATGGGTAGTAACATCCAGCCTGCAGAAAATGATTCTGATTTGACACAGGCCTATATCCTTAGTCTATCCCCTAAGAAGGAGGAATTAGCAAAGATTAACAGGATACCAGGTCCAGAACAAGACAGCTCGGGCAACAATCAGTTCCAAGCAGTTTGTTTCTCAGGAAGCAAAAGGTTTTAGAAAAAAGATTGAGAATCAGAGGCTTTCACCACAGACTCAGGACAACATTTAATTTCCAATTCACTAAATGTTGGAAAGGGGCTCTATTATATATTTCTGGACTTAATTGTAGAGATTTAGATATAACCAATTCTGTAAATTATAGACAGCTGGGAAGGGCTGGGAGGGACAGAAACTTAGAGATAGACAATATTCAAAACTTGATTATGAATCATTATTGTGACAACACAAAATCTCTGGGCAGTAAAATATTATTGTAAAAATGTACTATAGGCAAGAAATTAATGCCTGTTGTCACTGCTTTATGCAAAACTTTCCTGGTGGTCCCAGTGAAAGCAAAAAGATAAGGGGAAATGGAAATAATTATCAGGGTTCAAAAGGAAAAGCAAAATTATTCTTTACAGACAATATAATTTTCTATATAGGAAAGCAGAAAGACTCTAGAGATAAATGATTAATACTAATAAGAGACTTCAATGGCACTAAATACAAGATAAATACACAAAGAACAACTGTGTTCCTGAATGCTAGCAACAACCAAATAGATAAATAACAAGAAATATTCCATTCATAAGAGAAACAAAAACCAGTAGGTATATAGGGAAAAAATGTAACAAAAAAAAAAAACGTGAAAAACATGTATGGGGAAAATTGGAAACATATAAAAGGTCAAGAAAATAGACCTAAATGCATAGAGCTATTTACATACACTGTCATAAACATGTCAGTTCTTCCCAAATTAATATCAAAAGTCAACCGAAAATTCCAAAAAGGAATTCCATTGTCCCTGAAGGGCACAGAAAAGCCAAGAAAAGTTTGAAGATGAACAAGATTAGAGACAGTTGAGAACTCATTCTATCGTATGTAAAGGCTTACCATAAAGCCACAGTAATTGAATAAGGTGGTTTTGGCACAGATGTAGACAAATAGGCCAACAGCATAGAAAGAAACTGTCCCAAAACAAATGTTTTGCACAGGGTTGAATAGTGTCCCCCAAAATTCATGTCTACGAAGAACCTCAGAAAGGAAACTTATTTGAAAATAGTTAGCAGATGTAAATAGTTAAGATGAGGTCATACTGTATTAGGCTGGACCCAAATCCAATGACTGGTGTCCTTATCAGAAGATCATGTGAGGACAGGAGACATTCAGGGAAAAATGCCATGTGATGATGCAGAGATTGCAGGGATACGTCTACAAGACAAGGAACACCAAGATTGTTGGCAACCACCAGAAGCTAGGAAGAGACAAGGAAGTATCTTCCCCCAGAGCCTTCAGAGAGAGCATGACCTTGCCAACACTTTATTTTGTTTTTTTGTTTTTGTTTTTGTTTTTTAATTTTTGAATTTTATTTTATTTTTTATACAGCAGGTTCTTATTAGTCATCAATTTTATACACATCAGTGTATACATGTCAATCCCAATCTCCCCATTCATCACACCACCATCCCCACTGCCCCGCCACTTTCCCCCCTTGGTGTCCATACGTTTGTTCTCTACATCTGTGTCTCTATTTCTGCCCTGCAAACCGGTTCATCTGTACCATTTTTCTAGGTTCCACATGTAAGTGTTAATATACAATATTTGTTTTTCTCCTTCTGACTTACTTCACTCTGTATGACAGTCTCTAGATCCATCCACATCTCTACAAATGACCCAATTTCGTTCCTTTTTATGGCCAACACTTTGATTTAGGACTTCTTGCCTCCAGGATCTGAGATAATACATTTCTGTTGTTTTAAGCCACGCAGCTGCAGTTCATGGTAATTTGTTTTGGCAGTCCTAGGAAACGAATACACAAACAAACATGTATACTGGAGATTTATACAGGACTGCCACATTGCATATCTCCAGAGAACATCATTTACATTATCTTCTGTGTACTCCAGGACTGTGTCATTTGCATAGAATAGGATGTGAATGGTGCCCCCTGGAATTTTGCAGAGCAGTACCCCTCCTTATGTAGGAGAGAGGAGGCAGTACAAATTAATGTGAAAAAGGCTAACTTTTCAATTAGGTGTGTCGGAACTGAGCTTGTCATTGGAAAAAGATAAACCTGATCTCACTCTATAAAAAAAATAATAATTCTAGATGGATTGACAGCCTAGATAAGGAAAGAAAAAACTTTAAATTCTAAAAGAAAATATTAAAATAGTTTTATAACATTGGAGTTGAAAATTATTTCTTAAGCAACCTACACACACAAAAACCCCAAAACACTGTTTTGATAAGTGACTATATTGAAATTAAAAGTTTCTGTATGACAAACGACATCATGAACAAAGTGAAAATACAAACAACAGAAGACATTTGCATTATGTATTCCCTATGAAAGATTGATATCCAGACTATTCAAAGAACTCCTATAAATCAATAAGAAAAAGATAAATAATCCAAGAGAAAAAAAATCAGCAGATTATATGAACAGGTAAGTCACATAGGAGGAAAGATACCATATCTATGAAAAGATGTTAAATTTTATGTTAAAAAATACCACATATTTTAATACATGAAATTCTATTTCATACTCTGAAGTTAGGAACAATTAAGAAGTCAGATAATACTAATGATTTGCTAGAACATGAGCACATGCAAGTTCTCATACATTGCTGTTGTGTGCTATTTACATCCATACAACACTTTTCAAGAACATTGGCAATATCTGATGTTAAAGATGTACATCCCTACGATCCAGAAGGGGCACTTTTAGCTGTTTATCCTAGAGGAACATGAACATGGGCATAAGGAATCATGTAAAAACTTTCATTGTGTAACAATTGTAATAGGGAAATACTGTAAACTATCTAACTGGCCATCAACAGTGACTATATAGCTGCATATTTATATAATTAAATATTTGTGTGTTGTATACTTATATAATAGTTGTATATTTATAAATAACTAGAACTACATTTACATGGAAAAATCTCTAAATAATAATATTAATTTTTTAAAGGATGATGTAAAAGATTCATGCTGTGTAGCATCACCATGTAAATTTTAAATCTCATAAAACAATATTAACCACTGCAAAAATAGATATTGTTACTGGATAGGTCCATATGTTTCAATGATATAAAAATTGACTGGAAGGATACATATTAACTTCAGGATAATGTTCACTTATTAGGAAGATGGGCTAGGAATGAGATTAGGTGCCTTTAATCAAATATATAATATCTTGGTTATTTTTTAAAATCTAAAGGAAATATGGCAAAATATTAATATTTATAAACTTTGGTTTGGGGCAGTACATAGATATTTGATATATCACTTTTTAATCTTTTAATGTGCTTGAAATATTTAGTAAACAAAATTGAGACAAAGAAGGAAAGGAAAGTGGGGAGGATAGAGGAGGCAAGAAGAAGGAAAGGGAGGAAGATGGACATGGTCTTTGGAGATAGACAGCCCTGCATTCTAACTGTGACAGGCAGAGTGGTTTAGTAGAAGGACCTTGGTTGTGGGCTCACGTAGACTTAATTCTAACTTCTTTCAACTTGGACGAGTTAACTATTCTAGGACTCTGTTTACCCGTCTATAAAATGGATAGATTAAAATTTAACTGAAAGTGTTCTGTGAAGACTAAGTGGGGGAGGTATGTAAAACACCCAGTGCAGTGCCCACCAGGTACACATCTAGTGCGCCATGAATAACAAAGCCCTCTCTCTCTTCCTTCAAGCAGCAGGAAACAATAAAGCCTGTGCAGAAAGGCTACCACCTTAACTCACTGGATGGAATTGAATTGCTCTTTCTGATGCAGTCTTTTTCTTTTTTTTCATCTCAGTAAAAGTAATTTTGAAAAGAGATTAAATGCCTTTGGCATGAACAAAGATGCAAACTATAGAGAAAATTGTAGGGCTTCAGTTTCCACCGAGGTATCCTTAAAAGGTAGGTGAGGAAGTTCCCATGGTTTTGCATTTAAAACTCAAGCCACTTACTTAAGGAGATCACGGCACAGGCCCTTCACCCTTGGTGGTTAATGACCTTACTTTGAAGTCCTGAATGGAACATGCAGTAGGGTCAATTGCAGACTCAATGACAAGAATTAAAGTGCAAAGCTCCCTAATGAGATCTGTACTTATTCCTTGTGGTTCAAGGAACACCGTGGTGAATGGTTTACAGCCTGCCGGGTCAATCCCTTTGTAGAAGCAGAGTTAACTTAGGCGTTCCCTGGGCTGTATAAACAACACTGTCTGTAGTAGGAAGCTTGACCCTCCTTTTATCATGCCAGGAAATTCTTGGAATGCAGCCATAGCCTAATATTTATGGTTCCATAAGCATTTGACTCTGAAAAGTCCCTAATTCTGGAAAATGGCCACGGGTCAGCTGTTAATGCACAAGTGATAGGGAAAAAGTCACCCTTTAGAAGGAGAGAATGGGTAAAGAGAAATGCTTATGAGGCTAAAAGTGTGGCAAGTGTGATATCTACCTTTGGAGTAATCATATACGCATGTTTAATATATACATATCAAACCCTTATATATTATTTCCACACACAGAAGTTGAAATGGTAAACCAAATGCTTAAATTTTTTTTAATTTACCTTTTTTTCTGTATAAAAAAAATAGTGGCATATAGCATTTTTCAAAACAGTGGAATAAAAGAGTTTAAATTCATATAGGCTTCTGTCCCACTATAAATTCACTTTCTTGGGCTCTTTCAGCAGAAAGGAACTTTGAGAGGTTCTTTCACCCATTCCTCTCTTCTCTACTATAAAATGGATCTTCAGGGCAACCCAGGGAATTGTTTACCTTATTATTTAAAAAATGGAAAAAAAGATTTTTAAACTTCTTTGAACAAACCTATGTCTAAAAAAAAAAATCTTCCATTTTGCAACCATTACTTCCCTTTCTAAAGGATATTTAAATTAAGCATAGAGAATCACCTATATCTAATAACTGAATTAGAGGTAGTGGTTTCATACATTTTCCAAATGTCCTGTCTCCAAGGTAACCTGTTTCTTCCTGACAGGCTGGAGGGGCTGGAGAGAAGTGAGAAGATGGAAACATGATGAAGTCTTATCCAAGGATGAGGTGTCCACTGACTGATGAATCGATTCTGACAAGAATAAAACAATTCATAGAAATCAATGTCACCAACAGGCAGGTGCATCTCAGAATTGCTGCTGCAGTGGAGATGAGTTGCCAAGGCTGCACTGTTTCTCTCAGTAACGCCAGCATCCAATAGTCAGATTAGAAACTACTTATTAAACCTGAACTCCATAATAAAAAGTCACCCAGAGACCTTTAGCAGTTAGCCTAGTCTACAAAGTTTAGGCAGGTGATGGAGAAATCAAAGACACCTTAGTGGAAATAACTGATATCTTGCTAGGACTTTCTAATACGATTCTAAGAAGTGATGGAATCTCCTTTCCAGGAATATTTGAAAATATCCAACCTCCCTGCACAGAGATGCTCTCCCCCAGGAAGTAGCTCCAGTTTGAACAGAGTTGACTGGTTATTACAGGCTTATTCAAGATGAAAACGACCCCAAACCTGGCCAAACTTCATGCATTCTGCACTTACGATGGGTTAAAAGACCCCAGGCAGGGCATCTGACTGCCCAAAGTTTGTAATAGAGTAAATCTCAGTTCTCAGTCCAATGGAACTCAGCAAATAATGAATGTATACATGTTGGTAATTTCCTGCTTCAAATCAGCCTCCACTACAACGCCTGTATCTCCTTCTTAACTTAACACCTTACCACTACCTCTACTACCAGCAGCGACATGAAGACAGAGCCCCTCACCTGAGAGAGCTGGGCCATCCTGAAAAGAACAAACCTGTAGAGTCACTACATGCAGGGCACTAGGTCACATGTCAACACTTAGGTATCACAAGATTCTAATGAGGGAATACTATCATTATTTCCATTTTAAAGAGAAGGAAACTGAGGTTTAGAGAAGCTAATTTGTTCAAGGATAGGTGGTGAATAAGGGGTAGAGCTGGGAATCCAACCTTTGGAGTATTACCTCCAAGTTCATGCTCTCAATACCATATTTTACTGACTAAATATAACAAGACTTTGCCATTAGCTAGATGTGGAAACTTGGGTCAAAGTCTCTCTGAATCTCAACGTTCTTGTGGATAAAATAGAATAATTATTATCTTTTCTTCTTTTTCCAAAAAATTTTACTAAGACTGTGTGAAGGGCTGGACTACTTACTCTGATAGTAGATGAACAAAAGAGGGAGGGAAAGGCAGAGACTTAAGTAAGAAGGATGAGTGATAAGAGTGTGGAGAGTCATAAAGGTGTCTTTTGTTATGTTAATGAGATGACTTTTGAAATACCCCTAGATCACCTAGGCTGGTCACCAGAGAAACCAACTATGTGATTAGAGGGTTGGAACTTTCAGTCCTGTCCCCCTGGACTCCTGGGAGAGGAGAAGGGCTGGAGATTAAGTTCAACCACTAATTGACAATGAGTTAATCAATCGCGCCTATGTAATGAAGCCTCCATAAAACCCCAAAAGGATGGGGTTCGGAGAGCTTCCAGGTTGGTGAACACATAGAGGTGCTGGGAAGGTGGTGCTCCTGGAGAGGGCATGGAAGCTCCTTGTCCTTTCCCCACACCTTGCCCTCTGCATCTCTTCCATCTGGCTGTTCCTGACATATAGCCTTTTATAATAAACCATAAACTGGTGACCTAGTAAGTAAAATGTTTCTCTGAGTTCTGTGAGCCTCTGTAGCAAATTAATTGAACCCAAGAAGGGGGTCGTGGGAACTTCTGATCTACAGCCAATGGGTCAGAAGGACAGGTAACGACATGGGCTTGTCACTGGCATCTGAAGTGGGGAGTAGTGGAGAGGGAACAGTCTTGTGGGACTGAGCCCTCAACCTGTAAAATCTGATACTATTTCCAGGTAGATAGTATCAACATTCAGTTGAATTGTAGGACACCCAGCTTGTGTCCAGAGCATTGCTTGTTGCTGGTGTGGAGACCCCCACCCCCCCCACCCCCGCCAGCCACCAACACACACAATGGAATTGGGTCCAAGGAACCCAAAAGACCATTCCTAGCATTCTAATGGGGATGCAGTGTGCAAAAGCCCCCCAGACAGGAAGAAGTCAGGGTGGCTGGAACAGAGTCTCAAGTAGAAAAGTCAGGGGCATGAGGCTGGAAGATTCTGGAGGCAATTCGGGGGAGTTTGGATTCAAGTCTGTCCTAACTTATTATTTTTTTTTTTAATATTTATTTATTTTTGGCTGTGTTGGGTCTTTGTTTCTGTGCGAGGGCTTTCTCTAGTTGTGGCAAGCGGGGGCCACTCTTCATCACGGTGCGCGGGCCTCTCACTATCGCGGCCTCTCTTGTTGCGGAGCACAGGCTCCAGACGCGCAAGCTCAGTAATTGTGGCTCACGGGCCCAGCTGCTCCGCGGCATGTGTGATCTTCCCAGACCAGGGCTCGAACCCGTGTCCCCTGCATTGGCAGGCAGACTCTCAACCACTGCGCCACCAGGAAAGCCCTGTCCTAACTTATTAATTCAAAAGATAATGTACCTATTGCCTGAATTTATTAATGCAAACAAAAAAGACCAGATTCCTGTAAACAGTAATTGAAAGTTTCTGATGTGGAAACCTAGAGATGTAGACATTGATGATGAGAGTGAAAACGCTTTGGAAAAGCTAAAGTTCTAAATCTGTTTAAGCTATTACTCTTAGTATTTTGTGTGTGTGTTGGGGGGGACTATTTGTTTTGCTTTTGTTTTGTTTTGCTCTTGCCCTTCTCTCTTTCATTGGAGGAAACATGCAGACTGAGGTGGCTGGTGGTGAGAGGGCACATTATTCCAAGCAAGAGCCTTGAGGGTGCTGTGAAGCCCTAAAACCTTCATTAATTCATCCAACAAACTTGCTAAATAGGCGGCAGTTACCGACACCTATCAGCCATGTGTTCCTTGCTAATTGTACCCTGATATTTTTGTGACATCACAGCCTCTGCCCCAAACAGTGCTTTCGATTCCACAATTTCCCAGCCTCCTTTCCAGGTAGAAAAATTTTATGACCCGGCTCCTGACAACAAGATGTATTGTAAATAGGAGGTTTCTGGGAAAAGTGGGCTACCTAATGAAAAAGTGCCCGGCAAACCTCCAACTACAGGGGGTGCAATTGACGGAGGCCCCAGCTGCTGACTCTGAAATCCATCTGGATGTTTCCTAGGAGTCCATGCTCTCCCTGGCTGCTTCCAGCCAATGCAGCTGGGACACTGAGGAAGGCCCATTGCTGGGAGATGGGCTCCTCTGATAGGTGACTCTGGCTGAGGGCTCCCTGACAATTTTGCCAAACTGGGTTGCAATCTAAGGTGTAGCCATCCAGCTTTCCTTCTCTCTGTCTTTCATTCGAAGTCAGTCTTATATTGTAACCTGACAACTCTCCTAGCCCCTCCTGGCTCCTTTTCACCCCCTCTTGCAGGAGTTTCATCTTGAATATTGTCTTCACATCTGCTTCTCAGACTAACACAGAAAATATGTAATGTACGTAATGTTATAAGAAAATCTCTAAGATATATTAAGTTAAAAAAAAAATTAAGGTTCAGAACAGTGTGTAAAACATGCTACCTGTGGTGTTACAAGGAAGGGAAAATAAGAATGTGGATGTATGTTTGTTTTTACATGCAAATACAGTGTTATTTATGGGGGTGGGTTACAACAGGACCTGGAAGACAGATGGAAAGGAGAGGGAGACATTTTAAAATTCTATATGCTTTTATATATTTTTGGTTTTTAACTGAGTAAAGATATTACATATACAATTTTTTTTTTAAATAAAAGATTCAATTTCTTAAGCAATGAATACAGATTTTCTAGGTTCTGGTTGCTCTGGAACGTGTGACACAGATTCTTAATAAGGCAATTTAAGAGTTGGAAAAGCTTTTTCGTAAGTTATAGGAAGACATCAGTTACTCAACTCAGTTGCATGCTAGAGCCCCAAAGCGGCAACACTCCTTATGAAGCTGAGAAAACTATTTAACACCCTTCTAACAGGATTCTGCCACTCAGTACACAGAACCGCATCCGCAGAGCCTCTGTTCAGAATCTGAAGCTAACATCTTCTGAATTGATTCCTGCCTAAGTTTAAATATATGGCCACACAACCACCAATTCTAATCTACAAATTCTAAAGATGGCAGATTTAGATAGTCCCATGAGGCCCTGGATTAACTTCCACTCAAGGAGCTGGTTGTTCAATAAGAAGCAATGCCATTTCCCCTGCTGGGCATATTGATATATAGGGAGCTGACGGGTTTTCTCATCTACCTCGCGCCAATTTGCAAGACTATGACGCTTGTAAGAATGGAAGTCAAATTATTAAAAGCAATGCTTTATTAATAGGCTTGGTAAAAGTTTTATTAAGGTTTGATAAATGAAATATATTTCAGCTATAGTTTGGGGGGAAAAGTGTTATGTTCTTGTGTGCCATTTTGCATTAGGATTGACAAGAAAAATTATTTGATCATGATAGGGGGGGAATAACTTATATTGTCAAGCTTAAATCTTTCAAAATTTCAAAAATTTCAGAAATTCATCTAATATATTTGGGAGAGGAGACTGCAGATGGTTTTGAGTAATGGTGTAGGAAATTTAGACTATACAATTATTCTTTTTTTCCATGCCTCCAAAAATTATCTGTCATGTCTCCAAATATAAATCCTGTGTAATACAGAGTAACTGTGTTCTATAAAGAAAATTTCATCATCTGGAACTCGTTTCCCTATTAACTTAGTTGAGAACTTAAGAGATTTTCTTGGGGATAGCATTGGGAATAGGGCTACTCTTTATTGAGCTCCTACTATGTTCTAGGCCCTTTATTAGATACTTTACATGTCTTATCTCCAAATTTTAAAACTACTCTATGAGCTAGGTATTATTTTCCCTTTTTTTTACAGGTGAAGTTCTGAAATCAAATAACCCAGATGGGGAAGAACGAGAATTCAGCCTCAGGGCAGGGCAGTCTGGCTGGAAAGCCCAAGCTCTTTCCCCTGTGGGAATTGCCTTACAGCACAGACAAGGGACATGCACCCCTTACAGCATCTGCCACAGAGCACAGGACTGGCAATTGTTAGTTTCCTCGGTACTTGTGCTTTATTCTTTTTTTGTGTGTGTGTGCTTTATTCTACAGGCACAGAATTGACACATCTGTCCTGAAGTTGTATTTTTGTCCCCCCGCCTGGATTGTGGTGAATCTAGGAGAGACAAGCAGGTGAATGTGCTCTTTCCATGTCCTTCAGGTCACATTTTCCAGCCAGATTGGAACTAGTACTGGCGATTTTCACTCTTTAAGGGGAGGACCCACATTGTAGGGAAGACAGCTCGCCTGGTAGTCCTTTTCAGGCTCTGACAGCCAGAATCAGAAGTTACCCTGCAGGGAGATGTTCTCCACCAACACCAGAAAACAAACGCACCAGGGGCAAGGCTGGTCAGCACCCCCAGGGGGCATCACCACAGCCCAGCTCTGGTTAACAAATTCACCAGGACTTCCAAAGAAAACTGTGTGTATGTGATTTTAATAAGAGCTCCAGGGAATTAAAAACATAGGAATAAAATACCTTGAAATTCTTTGGTTGGGTACCATTATGTTATTTAAAATTTTATTTTACTACATAACACATTGCTACATCACAATAAAAAACACAAAACAGAAGATGTGTTCAAAATGAAAAATAAAACCATTATTAACTATTTTTATATATCCTTCTATCTTAAAATTTTCAATCATACATAAAGAATCATATACTTCATACTCTATTTATTATTCAGCATCTTTTTTTTTTAAATTATTATTTATTTATTTATTTTTTGGCTGTGTTGGGTCTTCGTTTCTGTGCAAGGGCTTCCTCCAGTTGCGGCAAGCGGGGGCCACTCTTCATCACGGTGCGCGGGCCTCTCACTATCGTGGTCTCTCTTGTTGGGGAGCACAGGCTCCAGACACACAGGCTCAGTAGTTGTGGCTCACGGACCTAGTTGCTCCGCGGCATGTGGGATCTTCCCAGACCAGGGCTGCGAACCCATGTCCCCTGCATTGGCAGGCAGATTCTCAACCACTGCGCCACCAGGGAAGCACTCAGCATCTTTTCTTTTCACTAAATCTATCTTTGAGATTTTGCTATAGGAGTACATAAAGATTGCACCAATTCAAGGTTGCCAGTTGTAGGCAACAGAATTGAAGGAGAACAACATTTATGAAAAGTAAAATGGGTGCTTTCAGAATTGAGATGGCCTGAGAATCATGCCTCAAGACCCCACATCAGGGAATTATTCCAAAACCTCATTGCCCAGCTGCTCTGCTAAAGCCTGGGTTCAGCCACTGCTGCTGCCTCGGTGGACATGACAGTCGCTGCCCCGATGCTGCTGCCAGAAATACTGCCTCTGCTGCCCCTGCGGGAAAAACAGACTTCACCTCTGTCACCCGTCTCATCAGAACGGACTCTGTGCAGCCCTGCTTCCTTACATCACATGCTTCCACTTCAAAGTCTGAGGCAGTTCATTCTGAATGGAAGAGTCTAAGACCTATGCCCAGGCCAAGTGAAGGGAAGCTTGAAAAGTGAGTTTCCAACATTTTCTCCTTCTATGGTCAATAGGGGTCTGATTTTGAAGGCTGGGGATCCCCAAATATAGTCAGTAGGTCAGATGTGCAGCAGTCAAAGAAAAATATCTACAACCATCCAGTAAAGAGATGCCCCCTTTCTTTTAAATTGGCATACGTTATATAGCTCTATCAAAATAAACTTCATCCATCCCCATTTGTGACTCTAACAGTACTTCTATAGACATCCTTGTACATAAGTTTGCAATTGTCTCCATAAGGTAAGTTCATAGCAGTGACATTTCTGAGTCATGTGCATTTTCTAATTTTCATCATTATTACCAATATGACTTCCAAAATGTTGTTCCAGTGTACACTCAGCGTACCCACCCTGGTCATCAGTGGATCAAGTGTGCTCATGTTTGCCAATCTGACGCATGAAAAGTGGCACCTTGTTGCTCCAAATTCAACTTCTTGGAGTATAGAGTGAGATTGAGCACCTTTTCTTAATCATATGTCCACTTCTTTTTCTATTAATTCCTTCACTGTATTTTAATGTAAGACTGCATTGTCTACTCCTAAAGTAAATGTTGGCTCATTAAACTTAATCTCTATCCTGAAACCTGCTCCCTTACTGGAAAGTTGCTAAGTTGCTACCAGAAAAGGCCAGAGCTCCTTGCTGGTGAGGACCTTTCCCCTAAATAATTATTTTAAGTCAGTGTCACCAAGAACATATTGATTTAAAGTCAGGAACCACTTGGATATGTTAAAGGTCAGGTTTCTGGAGAATAGTTGGAGAGAGAAGGAAAATGATCTTCTTCTGCGGAGCCTAATATTTAGCCCTACAACGACAATAGTACTGCATGAAAGTGTCTCCTTTGTAAAACCCTTCCAACAAATATCACAATTATACCTCCTTCCAGCCTTCTCCTGAAGTGGGGAGATGAGGAATTCCAAGTCCCGCCAGCCCAACAGCAATATCTATAATTTGGCATTTCTCATCATGTACTTTGGCATCAACAAAACATGTAAAGTCGGGCAAAGAGAGAGAGGCACCTTGCTTGTTTAAGGTGGAATTGTGTTTGTAGCACACATGAAAACATCCAGACTGGTGGGGGCAGATCACAGATCAGTGTGCTCAAAGTGGGGTCCTCAGACCAACAGCACGAACTCACCTGGCCACTTGATAAAAAATGTAAATTCTTGGGGCCCACCCTAGACCTATGGAATCAGTAACTCAGGGAGTTGGGGTAAGGGGTGCCAACAATCTACTTTAAGGAGACTTTGAGGTAATTCTAATGCAGCTTAGAGTTTGAGAACTGCGCTGTGGCCTTCATCCTTCACCTGGCAGTCTCTGTGGACACATCTCCTCTCAGAAGGCAGTAGAGGAGGACTCACTGTTCCCAAAAGCAGTCACAGTAATCAGAGCTCTCTTGGAAAACCTTGCCCTACCCAGGAGTCAGGGTAAACTGCCAAAGCAAATACCTGGAGCAAATTTTACTTTTCACCCGAGCTCTTTCAAGTTTTGCTGTGACTTCAACTCTGACATACATATTTCAGAAAGGAGTGTTCAAGCATGTATATTTACACATCCACATACACAACTGTGTCCATCAGTAAGACCACCTGCAGAGAGTAGCTGTCCAAGGGAAGTGAAAGATTTGCCTCCATTAAGTTTGCTTACTGTGTTGCAACTATATTTTTGGACTTCCCTTATCACAGCGTGACGTCCATTTGCACATTGCATTTTTCCGATGACTGAAAAGGGATCGCCACAGCTTGGCAGCCTGAACTGCAGCACAATCATTTATTTCTCACAGCACTCCATCCTGGACGTTCCCATTGAGCACAGAGCCTTTGAAGTCCATGGCGCATGTAATCCAGTTGACAGTGGATTGGATTGGAGTCCATCTAAATAAAGGCCAAGCCTGAGCAGGCATCAAAATATCTCCTCCATAATTGGCAAGCGCTATTATTCTACTGAGCTATTAAAAAAAAAAAAAAAAACGTGATTTTCTTGGCTACATATTTTATCGACTTCCACTGTAATGAATTTCTCTTTACTTTTAAAGGTGTTTTGTCTTTTTTATGTCTCAAAATTTCTCCCCTTCTAACAAGCTCTCAAACTTTGCCTCAGTTTATATTTACCCATTTGCCCACTAAGGAAACAAGTGAATATTTTAAAGAATTTCTCAGGCTTTTTGACCTATGAGGAGCGCTTTGGTTTCCCTTGAGCTTTTCCATCTAATTTGTGTAAATCCTTTTTAAACTGGGGTTCATTTACTTAATGTTCGATGTCTGCAATGACTTCCTAAAGCTAATTTCGGAAGACAGGGGTGGTTCCAGGAGAGAACTTCTTCTCTGAATGGATCTATAAGAAAGAGAAAGGATGGGAGAGGAATTCGGAAACACAGAGACCAAGGATGCTTATTGTAGTCATAATGTGGCAAATGCTAAAATAGTTACAATAACAACCCTTAGCTTTCTATTTCTTCCCCTCACAGGACCCTAAGTTAGGATTTGAATCATGCTGCCTATGTTAGTATGTTTAACTCTGTGCTACAGTATAAGTAAAACTAGCCTAAGAAACACCTGGGGTAATTTAAAAATAAAGCAGGACACAGAAGAAGCTAACAGTTGGCACTAGGACAAAAAACACAGAGAATATAAAATGTAATAGCAATTGCAAAATGTAATACAATTGCATGAAAATGCAATTAAATCAGGCTGGATAAATAGCTTCCAGGATGTAATCGCAAGAAGAGAGAGTTCATTTCAATGAAGTGAAAATGGCAAAAAACTGAATAAATAATTTAAAGCTGGAAATGAAAAAAGTTCTGTGTGGAGTTTAGAAGACAGTTGAGCTCATCTGACCTTGTGCAAGTCGGTTAACCTCCTGGGGCGTCACTTTCCTTATTAGGAGAAGGAGGGGACAGGAGGGAGGGTGAGACTACGTGATCTCAAAGGTCTATTCAAGTTCTAAATTCCCCTCCTGGGCATGGGAAGGAATGGAAATGTAGGGCATCAACACAACATTAGTGGCTGTGGGAAAAAAAAAAAAAAAGCACTTACACAAACTGTGAATTTGGGTTTCATATGAACCATTGATTTTATCTGCTGGGAACCTTTGTTATTCTTTATAAAAATAAAAGATAAGAACAAATGCCTACAATGGTTGGGTTTCCCTGCTTTCATCTTTTCCTGGCTACAATGTTCCCTTATCTGGGGTCACAAAAAAGGCAGTCTGCCTACAGATAGAACAGCCCGTGTGGATAACGCTATGCTGCCCTTTCAGGCTCCATCACTCTCTTCACTTTCCGCCCATCTGCCGCTTTTCATTCACCTGATCCTCTAGGGTAGTGAAGTTAGCTGGGTGCTAATCGGTGAATAGGGAAAGGGGAAGCAAGTGTTAATGCAAGCCGGGTGGATCATGCATCATGGGTCAATCAAGCAAGGACTGTAGTGAGAGCTGTTAGAGATTTAACTCATTTAACCATGAAGACATGATGAAGGAAAGCAATGCCCTCGTGCAACGTATAGACACCAGTCAATCACAGAGACCAAGGGGGAATGTGTTTATAATGCTTATTCATAAACCCATGGGATCTGGAGAAAAAAACAAATAGGTGTTTTTAAGCTCAATTTTTTTTTTTTTTTTGCCCACGATATACTTTAACAAAACAAAAAAAGTAATTAATCCTGCTTTCTTCAGTCAGTTGAGGATATATTTTCTACCCTTCTCTACTCCCAAGTAGCTAATCAGCAAACATGAAATTTAACTCCAATCTTTGTAAATGCAAGGCTACTGACTATGTCCAACGGTTTAATGCTCAAATTCCTGATTGGAAATTCATCTGTTTGCCAGCTATGTGATGATTCTAACTGTTGATGACTGTTGAATGGCATTAATCATTTCTCCTTAGTAGGAGGAAGACAGGGCGTGTACTGCTGATATAAATCCTTGAAACACTAAAGCGAAGAGATTAGATGATAGACCCAGAAGTCAGAGTACCTGGGTTTGAATCTGGGTCCACTGTTTCCCAGCTATGAGACCGAGGCAACGCAGCTGGGTATTAGTGCCCTCAAATGTAAAGATGGTAATGTTAACAATAGCACCTTTCCCATAAGTTTATTGTGGTGATTAAAAGAGTTAATGGAGGTCAGATGTTTGGAATGGTGCTTGGAACATAGTGAGTACTCTGTGTGAGCAGTTATCACGAGGAAGAGGCTTATTGGAGGAGCCAACAATAGCAATAAGAAGAGTCCCATAACTTAATTTCAAAACTCAGTCCCGAATTATGTGCAAAAGTCACATTGCAGATCTATCTAGTATCTTGTACTCCTAGATAAATCTTTCCCACCCCTAGTTGTGTTATAGATTATTTGAAAAGGAATTTGAAAAGGAACACTGTGGGCATATATAATGAGCTCTAGTTGGTATTTGCTTATGGGAGCAAGACTGAGGAAATGAGAGTATGTCCCCCACAGAGGAAACTTGAGCTTTCTTGGTTCCTCCAGGACACGATAACATGCCCAGGTTACCCAAGATAATAGGAGTTGATCTTACAGGAATATGAAATGTAGCTCTGGAACTGTCTAGCCTTAGAAAACCGAGCTTATGAAGACCTGAATCATCATTCAGAATAGAACAACCATCTAGAAGTGTTCTATTCTCTAGCCCCAGTGTCTATCTTTCTACTTCTTTCCTCTACCACTTGAACCTACCCCCGCCCCCAAACTGATTAATTCAGTTAGACCTTGTTTTTATTTGTGTGCTTTGTTTTTGTAGGAAATGATGCATCTATTGGACAGAGTTCCCAGTCCAAAGCCTCCATAGGGTCCCCATCTAACCTATTCATAGTCTTAAACTCAGGCACCCATCCCTGGTCTAATCAGTTGCACTCAATTTAAGAGTCTTGCAGTATAAAGCACAACAAATCATATCCAAGGAATGGCTCCTTGGTTGTACTGTTTGGAAGCCAGAGGCTGTGGGTGTGACAGACATTCAAAATGTCATAAAACTTCTTTCTAGAGTGAGACACACAGATTTTTGTGAGTTTGGATTTAGATTATGCACTACATCTTGCCTGACTGATCATAATAGGCTAAAAGACAAATATCGCTGTTCTAGAAATTATCTTTAATTCCCACTTTTTGTTGATTTCTAGAAGGCTACAACTAACTGAAATGTGTTCTTGGCTCTAAAACTAACAATGAAAAAACTCGTAATAGCTGCAGCAGGAAAGCTTTGATGCAGAAGAGTTACAAAGTGTTTTATAAAATGTATAAACCAAAAATCAGGTGAATTACTAAATAAAAACCAGCTAAATTACTCCTGGGTTCAAATAAATATTATGAAAAGGGTTCTTTCCAAAGGAAAGACCTCTGCACCTTAAGCATGTTGAAACTTTTAAGTATAGAAAAAGTGAAAATATAAATAAATAAATACATACATACATACATACATGTGCAGACTGTGGCCAGCTCCATATTGCTAACAGGACCTTACCCTTCAGAGCTTTTAGGTGTGCTCATCTCAAGACCAAGAGTCACAGGGGTTCAAAATAAGCATAACCCATGATATCTGCCTCACTTGGAAAAGCAGAAATTTACACACATGAAGGTCTTGAGTATTAGTACACATATTATGAATAAATACCTACGCAAATGATAGCATTTATGAATTCTCTAGAACAATGGTTCTCAGTCTTGACTCTACCTTAGAATCACCTGAGGAGCTTTTCAACGTGATGGTGGCAGGGAATATCTGATTTAATTGAGGCGAGGTGGTTCCAGACATTGGTATTTTCATTAAATGGAAACTTTGATAAAAAAGATTCTAATATGCAATCCACACTCCCTGAAGCAGAGGGGATTAATGTGAGCCAGAAGAGCCTGAGAAGACTTTGGGAAAAGGTAGGTTTTAGAACTGACCTTTAAAGGATTCAATGGACGTAAAAGAGGGCAAAGATTATTCTACAACAAGGAAAGTTTGAGCAAAATTGAGAATCCTGTTGTGATATGTGATTCGTTCTGTGACTGTGTGAGGGAGTTACAATGCAGCAGGAATATGGAGAAATGCAGTAGTGTCTCCTTATCCTTGGTTTTGTTTTCTGTGGTTTCAGTCTCCCGTGGTCAACGGTGCTCCAAAAATATTAAATGGAAATTTCCAGAAATAAACGATTCATAAGTTTTAAATTGTGTGCTGTTCTGAGCAGCGTGATGAAATCTCATGCAGTCCGGCTCCATCCCTCCCAGGACGTGAATCATCCCTTTGTCCAGCATATCCCACCCATTGGTCACTTAGTAGCCACCTTGCTTATCAGCTCAACTGTCTCAGAGTCACAGAGCTTGTGTTCAAGTAACCCTTATTTTTAGTTAATAATGGCCCCAAAGCACAAGAGTAATGATGCTGGTAATTTGCATATGACAAAGAGAAGCAAAAAAGTGCTTCCTTTGAGTGAAAAGATGAAAGTTCTCAACTTAATAAGGAAAGAAGAAATATATATCATAGGCTGAGGTTGCTAAGATCTATGGTAAGAACGAATCTTCTACCCATGAAATTGTGAAGAAGGAAAAAGAAATTCATGCTAGTTTTGCTGTCGCACCCCAAACTGCAAAAGTTATGGCCACAGGGTGTGAAGAGTGCTTAGTAATGATGGAAAAGGCATTAAATTTGTACAAGATATTTCAAGAGAGACCACATTCACATAACTTTTTTTTACAGTATATTGTTATAATTGTTCTATTTTACTATTAGCTATTGTTTTTAACCTCTTACTGGGCCTAATTTATACGTTAAACTTTATCATAGGTATGTATGTATGGGAAAAAACATAGTATATATATATGGTTCAGTATTATCCGTGGTTTCAGACCTCTGTTGGGGGTCTTGGAACGTATCCACTGAGGATAAGGGGTACTACTGTATAAACAACAAACTGAGGATTTGGAATTTAATAAACAAGCCATTGGGAAAGAAAGGAGAGATAGCAGAGACCTTTGAAGGAGAAACCAACAGGACTCTGGATCCGAATCGATGTAGTGGCTGAAGGACTGGGACACCATCAACACACCATTGCTTCGAAGGTTATGAATTTTTTTTTTTTTTATTCTGAGGGATTCCATGATTTCACTCAAAGTTCAAAAGATATAGTAATCTAATACTTGTCTGTATACCTTGAGTATCTAGCTAATACTTAGTCACAATACCACCCTTGACCAGTAGAT
Source organism: Balaenoptera borealis (assembly GCF_965194805.1). Taxonomy (NCBI): domain Eukaryota; kingdom Metazoa; phylum Chordata; class Mammalia; order Artiodactyla; family Balaenopteridae; genus Balaenoptera; species Balaenoptera borealis. Next base: position 71,086,251 of record NC_138866.1, on the reverse strand, counting down.
CCTACTCTCTGAAGTAGGGTACATCTACTCTATGAAGTCTTTAATATTGAGGAGTCAGGAAATAAAAAAAAAAAAATTATAGTTACTTCTTATCTTTCATCTAAAATGAGTAATATCTGTACTATACATCACGTACGAAGACATATTCTTTCTTGAAGCTTTCTGTGTCATTTATAATTGAACTTCTGTTTGGGTGGCTTTTGGTCTTGGTGCAATATCAGAAGACAGGAATCTTATCTTTATGAAAACCTTGAAACTGTATGATATAGGGGAAGTAGCAATGGAGTTAAATCAAGTTTTTCCATCAAATAACTGTCTGGTTTCTGAGCAAGTCAGTTAACCTTTTGAGACTTCAATTTCCTCATCTGTGAAATCAAGAAAGTGACCTGGATGATGTCTAACATTCTTTCTAATTCTAAAATTCTATGATCCACTTGTTCTCCTAAATTCTTTTTCACTGAATGGCTAGTGGTTTTGAAAAGAAATATTATTTGGCTTATATATTTCTCTTAACATTTTTTTAATCTCTCAGGATTTCTGTTTCCTTTATATTTAACATATATAAAAGGAAATATTGTGTGAGTTTACTCGATGTACCCAATGCACTGGGTACAATAAGGGTCAATCTCAAACCTTACCAAGTAAATTGTCAATTGTGTTGCCTCTGCCATCATTCCAATCTCATCAATATGGCCTTTTCTGGTATTGTCAGGAGGTAAGAGTAGATGTCCCAGAAATGCCATCTCCTCTCATTTTCCATTAAGGATTTCTCTATGTATCCTTTCCCTGCCAAGTATTTTCAGGGTTCCATAAAGCACAAGAATTGCCCCCATTCAAATAGAAGAATTTCTTGATATTGGTTACCTGGATTGCCATAATGAGAAAGATAAAAGGCAGAGACTGGAGTTAGCAGGAAAGAGTGCAGAGATCATTCAGAAATATTTACCATGACACACTACAGAAGAGTTGTAGCATTCCCACTGTATAACTGCCAAGGTGACTTCAGGCCATTGAAGGTATAATAGTATGATATTGTGATTTATAATAAGAAATATATTTGGTCTTTGTCCCCATTTCTGGCACAGAGCTCCTAAAGCCCTTGGAATTTCCAAAGTGATGAGAGTGATAAAAGGTGCTTTGTGTTATTGCTAATGAGACTTCTGGACTGCACCTAGGGATGGGGGCTGGTTGCCGAGAGAACCAACCATGTGATTAGAGGGTTAGAACTTTCAGTCCCATGCCCTCACCCCTACTCCTGACCACTGGGGAGGGGAGGAGAGAGGAGCTGGAGATGAGTTCAACCACCAATGACCAATGATTTAATCGACTATGTCTATCTGGTGAAGCCTCCATAAAAACCCAAAAGGGCAAGGTTTGGAGAGGTTTCAGGTTGGTGGACATGTGGAGATTTGGGGAGAGTGGCACTCTGGAGACAGAATGGAAGATCCTAGCCCTTCCCACATACCTCACCCTAGGCATCTCTTCATCTGGCCACTGATTTATATCCTTTAGTAATCCTTTGTAATAAGTAGATAATCTACTAAGCAAAATGTTTCTGAGTTCTGTGAGCCACTCTAGCAAATTAATTGAACCCAAAGGGGGCAGAGTGGTTCATGTGAACCTCCAATCTGTAGCCCGTAGGTCAGAAGTATAGGTGATAACCTGGGCTTGTGACTAGCCTCTGAAGTAGAGGGCAGTCTTGTGGGACTGAGCCCTTAACCTGAGGAATCTGACAGTATCTCCTGGTAGATAGTGTCAGAATTAAGTTGAGTTGTAGGACACCCAGCTAGTGTCTGGAGAACTGCTGGATGTTTGGGAACTTCCCCCTACACACACACACACACACACACACACACACACACACACACACGTTGGAATTGGTGATCAGAACCATTATAGGTGGTAATGACAGATTAGGTCATACTGAGTTAACAAGCAAACCCACGGTCAACAATATAGTTTTATTTCTTGATCAATATACATAGATTCTCAATATCATTATCATTTGAAACCCTAGGTTAACAGAGCAGCTTCCATTCCAACATTACTGAGCACAGTGCCAGAGAACAGAGCAAGACCTGGAGGACTTCATGCAAATAAATGCTCAGCTCCAAAGTGACTCATATCATTTCCCCTTACAATGCATCATCCAGAACTAGTCACATGGCCCATACATCCACAAGGGGGGCAGGAAGTGCAACCCTACTGTGTGTTTAGGAGGCCAAGAGCTGTAAATAATCAGAAAGCAGCACCAATTACCACGCTACAATGTTACCTTAGAGATAATATTTAGATACTACTCTCCTGGAGGTATTTCAAATTTTGAGTCGCTGGAAGTCCTATCCTTATGCCTAGGAGAGTCCTTCTGTGTAATATAAATGAATGTTAACAGACCGAGGTCTTAGGCTCTTTTTCTTTAAGAATCACTTGTTTATCATTATGCTATCAGGTACCTGGATTAGAAGCCATCTTTAACTCCAGAAATTCGGGTTACTTGAATACAACAGAGTGAGGCCACAGTGAAGGATTGGCTTCAACCAACATCGCCTATAGAAAAATGGCCAGTTCTTGATCCACACTGCAAATGTATTATCCAGTTAGCACTTCTGCATACAATGATCAACACACTTGAATCACTTTTAGAATAAATCCATGCAAAAACTCATTAGGAGAAAAAGGTACTACCTTAGTAGGCATCATTATTTTGATATTCCACACATCCTATGACCCAGAGTTTGTATTTTGTAGAACGGAAAAGAAAATGTAAAACCTCATATTCTGAGCTAGTCTCAAATATAAGAAAATACAGAAAATCACTTATCTTCTGCATTTAACCCACAATTCAGGAGTACCCAGATATCTGTTGTTTGATTTAGTTTTGAAATAGTAAAAGTTGAAGGGTAAGCATGAAAGTGATTCAATCAATATGATTAATATGGATATTCATACTGTTTCAAAAATTTTAGATCCACATTGTAATCTCAATTTATTTGGACTAATTTTCTTCATTGATTATCTGTAGATTAATTGCCCCTTCTGTTTTTCATCGTGTTTGGTCTTAGAAGTATGAATCTGGTTAAAGTACAAATTCCTCTTCTCCATGAGGAAATGGCCTAGGCTACAAGTGAACCACATTTATGGTTGGCTCCAGTGCTGTCTCTTTAGAGCTCCCCATATTTTATCTGGTCTGTTGCTCTTCCTGTCGTCTTTTTCCTAGAGTCCTGATGGGGCCCTTGGGATTCCAACTGGCTTCAGAGAAAGGTGGTTTCTGACAATGGGACTGAGCTCCAGACACTTTCTAGTCATCTTCAGTTGAACATGCAGTCAAAGACAGAAATCCAGGTTCAAACATTTGAATATTTCACAAGCCTATAAAGATTTCTAGATTTAAAAATCCCTGGTCATCATGACAACTAAGGGACTGAGATCCTTAGTCCCTTCTAGAAACTATCTGCATTTCCTTCTTTTCTTACCCTCTTCCTCTCCCCTATTCACTTTATTCTTTCTCTTTGTAAAAATATTTTGTTATAATTGATACATGCACATAATATATGCAATGTAAATATGTGATTAAGTAACATAATGAAATAAATATTCATGAGCCCAACACCATAATTAAAACTAAAATGTTATCAATCTCACTATTACTACCTGTGAGCTCCTCCCCCCATGATCCCATTTTCTGCTACTCACCACTATCACGTATTTTGTGTTTATTGTTCTATTGCTTATATTTATAGCTTTACCACATACATAAGTATCCCTAAATCAATAGTCTTTCAACTCAGGTTATGGCCATGTAATCAAATTAATGGATCATGATCAGAATTTAGTTCTAATGAAATAGAACACAATGGAATGGAAAACATCAGAGTACGCTGGACATGATAAGGGCAGGTAATGTTGCACGAAAATTTGTTTCTTTCTGTGTGTGTGTGTATTATAGTATGTGTGTGAAATCATTTCTTACAGTGGTCCATGGATCACAGTGTAAGATGTATTTCTTCCTTTGGCCAATTGTCAAAAAGTTTTTAATACACTGCTCTAAACAATATATTATCAATTTTGTTTTGTTCTGAGCTTTATAAAAATTGTACAACACTGTATGTATTTTGTACTGAGTTATTCTTTATGGTCTAAGGTGCAACTGTGTTGCTTTATTTTCACTGCTGTATAATATTCTATTGTAGGATCATAGTGCAATTTATTTATACATTCCCCTGTCAATTGTCATTTGGGTAGTTTCCAATATTTTATTTTAACAAGAAGTGCTGCTGTGAATATTCTTCTGGCCTCCTGATGCACTTTTGTAAGAGTTTCTATAGAGAATACATCTAGAAGTGGAATTGTTGGATCTTAGCGTGTGTGCATGTTGTTACATATGATAATGCCAAAATATTTTCTAAAGTGATTTCTTCCTATGTATACCTTCTCCTCTCCTACTCCCATGGGCAGCCAGAAATACCATCATGTTCTAGAATTCTCAGCACTGCACTTGTACTTTGAAGCTGCACTGATTCTAAAAGTTCTTTCCTAATGCCTTATCTACTGCACATGAAAGACATTTTTCCACCTGGGCTATGAAGCACTCTTTGAGATCAGTTCCTTTGTATTCTGATGGAGACCTCAGCAGCTCTGAGCCCCTGAGAAGTCTTTCCTTTATCCATGATCTGTTTGAGTCTCAGGAATGGTATCATACAACTAACTGCCATTAAGTCAAGCCCTGCCCCTATACTGAACTTGATTTTCCTAGTATTTGTCAAGAACTGTGAAGGTCTGAGATTTTACATGACTCGCAAACTAAGATACTACACTCCAGTTTCATGGATGCTGGCAAAAGACATGAAAACCCTGGGTTAGAAACAAAAATCTTTATTACTCACAGAAATAGAAGTAGCCAGCATTTCAGCATTTTCTTGTACTGATCCCCAAGCCCCAATTCCCAGAGGGCAACATGAAGAGGGCCAGGTATCACCTGCACATGCAATGGCTTGCAATACAGAAGAGGAACTATGAAATGAGGGAACATAATCTCATATACTGGATGTGGCATGAGCATGTCTGTCCACTGTTCCAGAGTGACACACCATCTTCCAAGGCTGAAAGTAACCCTGCCCTTTGCTCCAAAAAGGGACACTATTTCTATTTTCCAAGGATGTTCACTGAGCAAATATCCTTGAAAAGACAGTACAAAACAAGGAAGTCAGTTCTTTGCTCATAAGACATGCAGACATGTGAGAGATCCATGGAGAACCGTCTCTCAGCAGTACTCTATAGAAGAATTCAGGTTTAAATGTCCTTGGAGAAGGGTGACATCACTTGTCTGCATCAAATTACTGTCATCCAGTTTTAAAAAGGACATTTCTATTTCTTTGTTTTATTTCGAAATCATTTCTCTATTAAGATAGTCTAGATTATGATGTGATAACAAACACCCCCTCCAAAATCTCAGAGGTTTGATACCACACACTTTATTTCTCATACTAGTCTGCACAACGCTCTGTTCCATACTGTCACCCAAACTGATAGAACTCTACCTTCTTGTAAATGCAATATGTACAGCATCCTCTCATCAATTGCCCTGGCATCATAGAGAGAAAGACTCAAGCATGGGCTTTTCACTGCCTTATCCTGGAAGGGACACAGGTCACATTTCATTAGCCAGGACTGGGCAGGGTACATGGCCCTAACAGCGAGGGTGCAGGGAAACGTAGGCAAGCTGGTGGAAGACTGGGTGAGTGTTCCTCCCTCAGCCACACTATGTTTGGGCCTCCAAACATTTTCCTATTTTCTGTTTTACAGGCAATTCTCATCCACTTCTTAGGTTAGGTTACCAGATCTGCTTTCTCCAAGTTCCTCAGAAATCTTTTGGATGATCTATCCACTCAGTCCTCCAGAATATGAAATCAGAATCCTATCCCAACGCATTTTTATTTAAATGGGCTTTATGTTGGTCATTCTCTACAACAGGCAAAATATACTTTCCATTATAGGAAAAGGAAGTTTATTCCCCTCAGAATCTAAGTTTCTTCTTAGTTTTATCCCCTATTGTGTGCCAGGTATTAGGCTAGACTTCAGGAATAAAAAGATTAAAAAAGAAAAGTGAAAACCAGCACTCTGAGAGTCCATAGTGCAGTGGAGAGAGAGACACATGAGGGCTGATACTGTGAAACAACAGTGTGTGATAGTTGCTGTGACAGGTGTGCACAGGGTATTTTGGGAACTCAAAACATCTAGTCAGATCAGGGAATTCTGAGAAGATCTTCTGATTTGAATCTCTGGGAAATAACTGAACTGAATCTTGAAAGGCAAGTCAGTTAATCCTAAAAAAAAAAAAGAAAAAAAAAAAAGTCAAGGTAGTTGGAAAGTCATTCTAGAAATAGAGAACAATTGGCCCAAGGGCAGAGGCATGAAAGAACATGACTGTTTTTATTATTTATTTATTTTTATTTATTTACTTTTGGCTGCGTTGGGTCTTCGTTGCTGTGCGCAGGTTTTCTCTAGTTGTGGTGAGCGAGGGCTACTCTTTGTTGCAGTGCGCGGGCTTCTCATTGCAGTGGCTTCTCTTGTTGTGGAGCACGGGCTCTAGGCACGCAGGCTTCAGTAGTTGTGGCTCGTGGGCTCTAGAGTGCAGGCTCAGTAGTTGTGGCACACAGGCTTAGTTGCTCCGCGGCATGTGGGATCTTCCCGGACCAGGGCTCGAACCCATGTCCCCTGCGTTGGCAGGCAGATTCTTAACCACTGTGCCACCAGGGAAGCCCAACATGACTGTTTTTAAAATGCAAGTACTTTGGTAAGACTGGGAGCATAATGTGAGTATTAGGAAGTTACAAGAGATGAAAATGGACAGAAGAGTCAGAACAGATTCTGCATGAAAACAATGGGGAACGATTGAAGGATTTTAAGCATGATGAGATTTTTGTATTAGAAAGATTACTCTGACAGCAACTAGAGGGGTTGGAAGTAAGTGCAACTGAGTCAGTAGAAGTGTTAGGAAGCTTCTACAATATCCCCAACATTAGTGGCAGCGTGGATAGAGAGGACAAAATGGATATCTGTGATGGCTAGTAGATAGAGTATCACAACGTGGTAAACCTTGGGGATGTGAAAGAGAGATTTAAGTGTAATTATAAAATTCCAAAGTTAGGAAGAAGAAATACAAATTTTATTCTGAAAAAAAAAGTTTACTCTTTGGTTGGCAGCTATGGAACATCATGCTGTGTATTCTCATCTGAGCTCAGCTGAAGCCATGGATGTAGATTAAAGCTCACCGAGGGAAAGGCAGATGAAAAGAGAAGAGAGAATAGGGATCAGGGAAGTGACAACATCCTAACTAAGGAGAACCACACTGAAAGTGTGTCTATTGATGTTATATACAAGCTTCTTGTGCACCTATGAGTTAAACAATATAAAATTAAATTTAAAAAACAAAGTATCACCAAAATAATGTTGAGATACTTGGCCTCACCAACTTTCACCTCCTGAGCACATTCAGCATGAATTCCATGTTGAAGAAAATCATAAATTTAAAGTAAGTGGCAAATCAAAAGTACTGTTAGTCATCAGCAAACACTAAATATATTTTATACTTCCAAAGCTCTTGTCTTCTCTGGTGCACTGCTGGAATAATCATGATAAACCTCACAAAAGTCCCAGGAGGTAGGAAATGAGCATGACAGCACTCTATAACATCCTTGTAAATAAGAACAGATGCTCATCCATCCACAACCCCATTCTGTGCCAGACTGCCTTAAGTCATAGAGTGGTTGAACAAAGGAAATCCCAGTTTTCTACCTGTCGCAGCTCAAAGAGATTGGCATTGGGTGTAACTGCTGTTGAACGGACTGGAGTCAGGAAATCTTACCCAGAGAGTAACACCTTGGGATGTTAAAACCCGGCCAAGGAGCTCAAAGCCCATCTGAGCCATCGATTCACTAACACCAGGAAGTCCTTGTGGGAGAGGAAATGGCTTTGTACACAATTTTAAAAGATCTGAAGGCTTAAACTCAGCAAATTAGTGGCCAAGCCTGAATCCCAGTCAAGTAAGTCCTCTTTTTACTAAACCCAAATACTTGGCAATATCAGAGGAGTACCTAGAGGGACCTTGGAGGATACATGCCTTAGAAACTCCCCTGATGAGCTCAGCTGCATCCCCAATTTGCTTGGTGCAGAGCCATTTGACTCACCACCTAAAAGCTCTTGGAGAGGTGGCCTGATCTCCACTCCACTCCCCCTTCATTCATCCTCTCCTGAATTGATGCTGTTCCTTTTAGCCCAGTTTCAAGCCAGAGACCCTGCTGTTTTGACTGGAGGAAGAAAATGAGTAAGGAAGAGTGATAATTCCCATCAACATGTACCCTGGGATGTTCCCTTGTTGCTTTGGCATGGCACCTCATGACATTTTGAGCTTCTACTTCACTACAATGGGGATTAAGATCACATTGTCCTGCTTCCCGGGCATATTATATGGTTCTTTAAAAACTAATCTAAAAGCATTTAAGCTCAATGGCCTCACAGCGTTTACAACTTTTGATAGAACAGAACATTCTCAAAAATATGCCTTTCAAAAAAAAAAAAAAGAAACCACTTCTCCTTTAAAAACAGGAGAGTGGAAATCATAGCAGTCATCATCTGTTTCTACTTAGGGCTGAATTGTTCTTGTGAGAATCTTTTCCATCGTGCTTTTAAATATTGTATTATGCAACATCAAATCCTGTTTTAATGCAACATATTGATTCTCTTATAGGCTAGGGTATTATCATCTTAAAGAGATTCAAAGTAAATGATTAAACATAGCTTATGCCATTGCAGTCACCAGCAATTTAGCATTCTCTTCTGATCAGTGTGTGTAATGGCTGGCTGTTCAAGTGATGAGGGATAGAACATCTTGCACTCATGGCTATAAAATGAAAGCAAAAGACAACCCAAAGACTCTCACCATCCTCCCAACCTTCCACAAAATAGCTAACATATATTAATTTTAAAAAATACAATAGGCTTAGTTCCTTTAGGATAGACGGTTTATTTGCTCGCTATTGACATAGCTGAGAAAGTAAACACACCCTTTATCTATTCAATGAACTTTTCTGGCAATGACTAGGGTTATGCTGATGTCCAGCAACCTTCAACATGCTTTCAGTCAAAGCACACCTTTTCTATGGTTTTAGAAAGCACAGCTTGAGGGAAAGCATTATGGTAAGAATAGAATTTCCTGAGCAGTGGCAACCTATACAATAGGGCTGGTGTTTGTATCATAGAAAACACTGACTGGAGAAGATCTGGGATGAAGAAGAGCTAAGAAGTGCTGTTCACTTCATCATTTGGAAAGAATGATCTGAATCAGCCCTGACACGAATGGCACCCTTGCCTGTCTCATGAAGGATACGAATCCAAAATGAGGTCCCTGTGGATATGGGATGATTGGAGACTCCTTGCCTAGGATGGGTCCCTGAGAACCAGCTATGCAATTCAGCCAGATTTGCTGGTCACTCCTGGGGCACTAACGTCTGTCAGATTTGCAAGGAGTTGCAGTAATGGAGAAGGGAGTAGGGTCAATGGCATATGAGTGACAAAAGTTGAAAATGAGAAGACATCATGACATGGAAGGCAGAGAGCATGTGGGAAAGAGATTTTTCATTCAGGGCAGGAGTGTGTTATCTTTTTGACGTATTTGGAATTATCCCAAAGAGGTTATCCCAGGAGGGGCTGCTTCCTAAGGGTGCACCGTGTCCCTTCCAAGGATGCTCACCTAACTCACCTTCTCAGTTTGCACTTAGAAACATAAGGTTTTGATTAGTTGTGACATGGCCAGACTCACTCTGTTGGTCCTTTGTAGAGCTGAGGCCAAGCTCCAAGCTGACCTTCCAGCAAACTTCCTTTTTCATCCTGACATTTCCATCTCAGCCCTTTGCTCTTTGGCTGAAAGCCAGTCTCTGTTTTTCAAAATATGAAGTCGATTTTAGATATTTCAAAACAAACGGAAGCATGAAATCAGAATGGTGAAGTGAAGAAGATAAAAAAGAGTTCCAAAAGGGTCATTCTCAAATTAGCAGGGAATTTAAGAGTATGTGTGTCAGGTCAGCCGTTTCTAAGAAAAGAGATACGCCCTTGGGTAGGCAGAGCGGGGTGAGGTGGACCAGTAGTTTTAAGAGTGAAATATTCAAAGAGATAACTAATAGGGCCTTACTGTATAGCACAGGGAACTCTTCTTAATATTCTGTAATGACCTATATGGGGAAAGAATCTAAAAAAGAGTGGATATATGTATATGTATAACTGATTCACTTTGCTATACAGCAGAAACTAACACAACATTTTAAATCAACTCTACTCCAATAAAATTGTTTTTTTCAAAAAGAGTGAAATATGCCCCTTGTGGGCAGAATGGGGTCTGTGACAGAGCAAGGAGAACAGCTAAGAACAAGTTGGCATGTGGCAGCCCAGCGCAACAAGTTTTCCGATGAAATGAGTTTTCCCTCCTATAAGATGGATGTGTTGTTCAATGAGCATTAGGGATGAGAGCTCCAAGGAAAAAGGAAACAGTGATGATAGCCTGGGATAACCATTCTGGAGAAGCATGAGGGCTACCTGTATTAACATTTATGTTTGTCATCGTTCAGGTTCGGTGAGGTCAACAGATCAGGAGTCTATTGCCACTGAAAAGATGGTTGTTATTCACAGTTCCCATGAGGAGGGGCCGTGCCATGCCAAAGCCCCAACTGTCAAAGCATGGGAAACACAGAAAATAAAGAAGCACAATTAATACATCATCTAAGGGTGGTGTGCCTAACTTAAGGAAGGAGAGAGACTTCTGGTGACATACCAGTAAGTGGTGTCCCTGTGATCTAATTAGACATATCTTGAGGGGTGATAGGATCCAAGGATTGCGCAGGCAGTCCTGAGATGGAGAGAGGACGCCCTGGTCACCTGCAGGGGAGCGTCTCACAAAGGGAGTGGCACGGATATTCTGCTGAGAGTGGTAAACACACAAGGAAATGGACCCACAATAGGAAATGACAACCTGTATATGAAATTGTAGCTGTCTCAAATGGAAAGTGACCACCCGCTACAAAGGGCACCTTAGGTTGGTGGCCTGAGACAGGTGCATCACCACTACAATTTTTCCTGGTGTTACAACCAGAGAAACAGAGGCTCTGAGGCAACCCTGTTGGTTGTGGAAGACGGCATCTGAGCAGAGCCACACAGCAGGGCAGCTTTCAGCTCAGCTTGTACTGTTGGGTTTACAGCAAGAGCCTCTGGGCCCTGTTCAAGGAATTTTACTTGTACAGTGTTGACCTGTTAAGGAAAATTGATTTTTCTATTTATTATTTAATGAAATCATGAGAAGAAGCTCAGGGAGAGGGAGCGTGTGAAAAGAAACAAGGCTTAACCAAAAATTATTCTCTCTGCTCCTCCCCTCCCAAGCACTTAGCCAACAGGCACTTTCCCTGGGAGAGTTTTTAGCACCAGGGCCCCTCCGGATTCAAATCTAGATGTGAACACTTGAAACGAAGGGTGTAGTAATTGGGAAAGTGGCTTTCAACCACCTGGTGAATGAGAAGTGAGAGGCAGGGAAACACAACCATGAGTCTACTCCCAAATCAAGAAAACTGTTGACTTTTTCATTTATTATTTTAGTGGCTTGGGGAAAGTAAAAACTACAAAGCGATTTGCAGTCAAATTTCCACTGTATCTGTAGAGGTTACAGTGGTGTAAAGTGGAGACGAATTTCAGACTATGGTGCTCTGTGTAGGCGGATTGGTGAGGCACGCGGGGGTAAGGAGAGAAACTGGGGATGAAGTGACGGACTTGGAGTTCCGGCCCATTCAATTCAATTCCACAACAATTCAATTCCACCCCTTCCTCCACTAGAATAATCCTCACTGCAACAGGGTTACGGCTACACTTAGAGATAACGCAGCCACCGGATACCTAGAACCACTAGGTGGCATTTGTGATTTATTACTTTCGAAGCTGAGATTTTTTTTTTTTTAATGTCTCTGCTGATCCTTTGCTTAGACTGAACAAGACATTTAACATTCTAAAGGATTTCATTCAAGAAATGCATAGTTGATTCTCTTTATCAAGCTCCGAGGGGGTTGGCGGAGGGGGCCAGGGTGACTGGTTTAAGAAGTTGAATTTCAGATCATCTACATTCTCCTGCAGGTCCTCCCTCACCCCACACCATCCGTTTACATAAGTAATTACTTGTCTACAATTAAGCTGTAAATAATGCAATCACTCCATTCTTGTCCCGCGTCACTCCAGTCCCGACCACAACAAATAGTGCTAATCACATACTTATTCAAGTGTGTAATTATTCACAGTTAAACTTCTGTCACTTTCACCCTGTTTGGAAACAGCAGAACACAACCTGTAATTAGCAAATGTGGCTCCAGGCACTTTTGCTTGGGAATACGCCAGGGATTCAGCACCTAGGCGCTCCTTTGATCTGGAAGCTGGCAAGGCCGCTCACCCTGAGGCCAGAGTGCTATCAGCACTCTGCAAGTCTCTGAGATCAATGAATATGTCAAAGGCATCTATCCCAAATCACATATTACTTCCCTCTCTCACTGTGGTTTCTGCCTTTAGTATATATTTCACAGACTTTCCTTTTCTTTTTGAACCCTTTGACTTCAGTTTAAAGGGTTACCAATAAGGTCTGCAAGCCCCCGTGTTTTCAACTCGGGTTAAAAATGAAAGTCCCGGAAGTCCCTCTTGATAGTCCCTGTTCTTTCTTAACTTTGCAGTTTCCTTGAACACAAGCACAATGGAGGAGGGATGACCTTTGCTACCTCGCCTGGACTGCAAGGGAGAGGAAACCAAAGAGTTTTGTCCAATCCCTGTGTGTACGACTCTCCAAACATCAGCTAAGCCACCCAGCGGGCAGGTACCCTGGTTGCAAGGGAGACGAGGTAAACCTCAGATGTTTCAGAGCAAATCCATTATATTTTCTCAGGGGAATAACTCAGCAGCACAGACCCTTCCCAGGGAGGGTTAAGAGGGTCCTCCTAGGTGGAAAACTGCACTTGGTAGCCAGCTTCCTTCTCTATAAGGTCACTGTATGCCTTGACATATGAGGTAGGGCTCTGCACAAAAGTATATTGGGCCCACAGAAAGGAATAGTGAGGCATAAAGACACAGTAGGTGCATCCATGAATTAGACTTTTGTTTGCATGCTGTATTAAGAGTGATCATTTGCTTGTTTGAGGAAAAGTTATTTTACCTTCATTAAGACTCCAATGGCAATTACCTAATGAAAACAAGTTTACATATCTAGCCTGGTTTAATATCTTCCCTTCCTGACATATCCAATTAAGACAGAGGTTTCTCACTTCAACCGAAATGAATCCTCTTCACAGTAGAAGGGTAAACAGAATTGCAGTAAGTTCTTTGTATATAAACACTAGTCAGCCTTTGGTTCTAACCATAACAAAGCCAGGTTTAAAAATACGATTTAGAGGTCTCAAAGGGAAGAAGAGCCCTGCAAGCTTCTCTATCAGAGAAGCTTGTCCTCAGAAGGGAAAGCTTCTGAGAGTGGAAGATGAAGTATGACCACTGTGGAGCTGCGGCCCTGGCCAACTAACTTCACCAAATGAGCCAAATTAGCCCTGGCCAACAGCACGGTGACAGATGTGGGAGCCAGACTGCCATGATGTTTTTATTTCACAATTTTTTTTTTAAGATGAAATACTATGACTGTCTATGTGAGCAAAGTGGAACAGTACTGAGTAGTTATCTAGTGATTTTGATTAATGCAGACTGACAAGCAATCTGGAGGATTAGCTTAAAACCCAACCAAAAAAGACTCATTTTCTCCAACAGCAGTGGTCTTTAACACAGCTTCACTGATAGTAATACCGATGACTTTAAAAGCGCCCCTCTTTAGCCCATGTGGACACAAACAAGACTCTTATGGTTATTTTTGTTAACTAATTTTTAGAAGATCTTAATATACAGCCCACTAACATAGTAATAGGATGACGAAAAACACCAGCACGGCTGGTTTGGAGGATGAGAACAAGAATGCCTCCCCTCTACTGCTCCCATCTCCCTCCCAGGAGGACTGAAAAACCTTTTACAAACTCATTTCCTTCCTGACTTCAGGGCATCATTATGACATTTAGTTATGAGTCTGCTTTCTGCTTTCATATATGTATGTATGTGTACATATCTAGAACCAGAACAGGCGTGTTCAGCCTCCGACCACAGCACATCGGGAAGCAATCCACTTCCCTCCATTCCTACTGTCACCACCTTAATCCAGGCCACTGTCGTCTCTCACCCAGGCTCTATAACTGGTCTCTCTCCATTTGGACTTGTAGTACTCTGTCGAGTGCATGCCCACCAAAACAGGGACACTGATTTTAAAACATAAATCTAACCATGTCACGCTCTGATTAGAACTCTCGCTTTCCCACTGCACTTAGAATACCCCCTTACCATGAATTATAAAGCCCCGTTCATCCTGCTCCCATCTGGTTCTCCATCTTCATTTTGAATTCCTCTCCCCGGTCAGCCCCACAGGCCTTTCAGCTGTTTCCCCGTGCCCAGAGTCACGCACGACTTGACTTGTACCTTCCATTGGATTACTCTTCTTGACTCTCCAAATAGCCCCAGCTTACATGGCTGGCTCTTTGTGTCCATCCCACATAAGATGGGTTGTCCTGCAGCCCCTTCAGTTTCAGCTCTGTGATTGATTCCTTTGTAACAGTTCACCACTTGTAATTAGTCTATTTATTTGCTCATTATATATTGGTCTCCACTAGAATGTAAGCTCCACGGGGCAGAGTCTATTACTATCTCATTCGCTACGGGCTCTCCAGTGCCTATCCCGGTGCCCACTATAGAGCAGAACACCCGTCCCCAAACTGTTTGTCAAATAAATGAACACGTAGAATTTAATCAATCTAACCACCAAAGCATGTAATGTGCCTTTTGAAAGTTCTTTAAAGTAACTGCAAGTAAACAGTAAGTAATACTTTTTCCCCCTACATTTTATTTTGAAAATTTTCAAACAGACAGGTGAAAGAATTTTCTAGTGAACACCCTCCAGATTCTACCATTAACATTTCCTTGTGTTTATCACATATTCTGTTGGTCTATCCATTGCTCTACCTACACTTATATGCATCTGATTCTTTCCACCT
Organism: Balaenoptera borealis; assembly: GCF_965194805.1. Lineage (NCBI taxonomy): Eukaryota > Metazoa > Chordata > Mammalia > Artiodactyla > Balaenopteridae > Balaenoptera > Balaenoptera borealis. The sequence continues at coordinate 71,071,102 of NC_138866.1, read as the reverse complement.
TTCAAAGGAAATTGCAGACAGCCATATACTTCCTCCTAGACACTTCAGTGGGCATATTGTTAACCAAAATTCAAGGTTTAACGTTTTTCTTTTGATATAAAATTTGCATACCAGGAAATGTACAACTCAAGGGTATTTTCACTAACTTTTAACAAACACACATATCTATGTAACCCAAATTTCTATCCAGATAATGGTATCCATGCCTCTAAAGATCAATCCCCATCTCCAATGACTGTTATCCACCATAGGTTAGTTTTTCCTATTCTAGAATTTCATGTGAATGGAATCATATGGTATATTTTCTTTTGTATATGGCTTCTTCCACTCAAATATAATGTTTTTGAGATTACTGATGTTGTTGTATATGTCAGTTAATTCTTTTTACTGCTGAGTATTAGTCCATTGTGTGAATATACTATAATTAGTTTATTCATTATCTTGTTGATAGACCCCCAGGTTATTTCCAGTTTGGGGCTATTATGAATAAAGCATCCATGAACATTCCTGTACAAACGTTTTTTGTGAACATAGTTTTCATTTCTCTTAGGTGAGTACCTAGAAGTGGAATCATGGGTTATAGGTATTGTTGGGTGATAGGACATATGTTTAGTGTTACAAGAAACTTACAGAACTTCTACCAAAGTGACTCACAATTTTCCCACAAACAATGTATGAGTTCCTTTATAATCTTGCCAACACTTGCTGTCATCAATCCTTTCCATTTTAGCCATTTTCATGGATGTTTTGAGGTATGTCACTGTGGCTTTAATTTGCATTTTCCTGATGACTAATGATGTTGAGCACCTTTTAATGTGTGTATTGACCATTTGTATGTCTTCTTTTGCAAAATTTTCAAATATTTTGTTCATTTTTAATTGAGTGGTTGGTGTCTTTTATCATTGAGGTGTATGATTTCTTTATATACCCTGGCTATGGAGTCCTCCGTCAGATATGTTTTGCAAACATTTTCTTCCAGTCTGTGGCTTATCTTTTATTTTCTTAACTGAGTTTTTTTAAATAAGCAGTTTTTAATTCAGATGTAGCCAAATATACCAGTTTTTTTATGGTATTGTTTTCTGTGACCTAAGAAATCTTTCTCTGTCCCCAATTCATGAAGATACCCACCTACGTTATCCTCTAAAAGTTCTTACCTTTAGAAATGCTCCATCTTGAATTAATTTTTGTGTACAGAATAAGGTAGGATGCGGGTTTGTGGGTCTTGTTTTTGTTTTCCATAAGGATATCCATTTATTCCAGCAACATTTGTTAAAAAGACTTTTCCTTCCCAATTGACTTGCTTTGGCATCTTTGTCAAAAATCAAATGACTATCTAAGCATGGGTCGATTCCTGGGCTCTCTATTCTGTTCCAATGATCTGTATGTTGACCTTGATGCCAGTACTACTCTTGATTACTATAGCTTTATAGTAAGTCTTGAAATCAGACAATTTAAGTCCCATTTTGCTATTTTTTTCCAAGACTGCTTTGATTATTCTAGGTCATTTGCATTTCCATATAATTTTAAAGTCAGCTTGTCAATTTCTACAAAAATTCTGCAGTAGTTTTGATTGAGATTATATTGCATTGTGGGTAGCGCTTCCTTGAGGCAATTTTAAGAGCCCTGAAAGGCATCCCCTTGACTGGCCCTCTCTTGCACTTTGGAGGGTCCTGTCAGTTCTCCATTAAAGTTTATTTATTTGGATCAAGATGTTGTGTCAGATGTTGTTTCCTTTGCTACAAATAATAACCAGTATTTTTAAGTGGATTTAAGAGCTTTATATTCATAATCTTATTAAGTCCACACACACCAAGAAACCCTTAAGTGAGAAATCATTTTCTCCAAATTACATCTGAGATGCCTGAGGCCCAAGGATTTCATATAATTTGTCCAAGGTCAGACAGCTGGTAAGGGAGGATTTGAATTCAGATGCCTCTTATTCTGAAACTTCAATGTTCCAGGAAACTGAATTTTATTATCCTTTATTGCCTATTATTGTATGAGTGGGGGGGGGGTTTTGTATCAGCTGGAATCCAAATACTAAATGATAGGAAGATCGAGCAAGGTCATTTTGTGATGCTGAAAGAAGCAGAGCCCTTCAGGAAAGAGACTCTGTGGCTTTGTCTTGGGATGTTTGAGTCAGAGGATACCATTAAGGGCTGGGAAGGTAGAGCGAGCCGGACCTCGAGGAGACTGAAGGCAGACAGCCTCTCTCCCAAATTGGCTAGGGGAGGCCCAGACTGGAGGTGACCATCTAAAAACAGCCTGTTCTAATGCCTTTAGCTGCCTGGGAATATTTATATCTTGAGAAACTCACATGTGATACACTTGGCAATAGCCGCAGGGCACTGGTTCCTCCTCCACCCCTCTGCTGTGCTCAGGGCAGCAGAGAGAACATAGAGATTCACAAATGAGCTTTCTTTGTAGGGCACTGGCTGCTTTGAAATTCTTCATTAAATCTTTTTCACAAATAAATTGCCCAATGTCCATGGGGAATATTTCCATCTTTTAATCATATGCAGTTTGAATTGACTCAAGAGTTTCCGTGTGCAGGGGCTGGTGTGGAGGGCCCTAGCAAGGGGGAGGGGGGGAGGCCTTGGGAAGCCTAGTACAGCCTGTGCAATCTCTTTTGAATGTAAGTAACAAAAGGAGGCCCCAAAGGGAGCATTTGGGGGTGAGCTTAAATTCTGTGATGTGTTTAGCACCTATCGCGACTATGGTTTTTTGAAACAATGAAAGTTAATTATGCACCTAACCTATTGGTTTGGTATTGGTTCCAGAAGTGAAATCGTGTGGTTTGACTTTCTTCTCATAGGCTAGTGAGCAATTCTAGATTAATAGTTTAAATAAAATGTCAAGTATCTGATTGCCATGGAAACATTAATGCAAAATGGACCCTGTAGCACTTCGTGCTGTAGAATTACAATGATGTGAATTACCTTAGTTTCGAGACACCTTCTGAAATGGCCAGAATGGCATCCCTGAAAAATGAGTCATTCATGCAGAAAGCAAGAAATGGTGTGAAATGCTCCCTCTCGGTCACGTCACCAGGCACATAGATATGCGTTGGACAAATGTCAGTTTCTTTCAAAGGACAGGAACAGGTAATGCAGGCAGACTTTATTGTGGGGTGGTCCTCACTTATTGTGGAGGGACCAGTGAGGAGAGTGTGCCAGCTCTAGTGGTCTTCAACTCTGGGGAGGGAGTGTCTAAGGGGTGCTAGTCACCGGGCAGGGGTCAAGATCAAGAACTTGCAGCAGGCACGCTGGGGCTCGTGCTCCAGGACCTCTCCCTGGAGCACATGTTCCAACTGCCTCCCCAGCCTCATTGTCAGAGCACTGCTGATTATGTTATGCAAATCATGGGAGATGGATTTCACATTTCCCCCAGCCAGGCTTTGCACAGCTTTGCATTTATTATCCCCCTTTAAAAATACAGAGTCCTCAGAGAAGGGGAATGGCTCATTTTTATTTGTTCACCAGCAGAGTTGGCACAGACCTGTCAAGCAATCATCCTGGGCTGTGATCTGCAAAGCTGCCCTTTGTCGTTTGATTCCCCCATCCCCCAGATTGTTTACAAGACACGCACAGACATCTGCACGCCTTAAAACAAGTTATTTCGTGATTCGGCAAAACTTGTCGGCCTGGGTGATGAAAGTGTTACAGCATTTGCTGACAAGCCATCAGATAAACCTGGAGTTACGTCCCCAGCACCTTGTCCTCATTCCCATGGCTGAGTGGTAAACACTTAGCAGGTCCTGGTTCTAGATGATTGTGCAATCAGCCATCTGCCCCTTAACACTTCTGATGCTGCTTTCTACTCATTGGTGTTGGTCCATCATCAGAAAAACAGTGACTATATTTCCTCCTTTTGGAGTAGAAGGACTAAGCTTGTGTTTACTATATTACCAATAAGATCTAGAAATTAAAGTTGAGTCTCTGATATTAGACTAAAAGTCTTTAGTCTCCATAGCGGAAATGTCTGAACCACACGTCTGTCATGGTAAGAGGTTTCCTTCTGTTCTTACTGTAGCTGTGAAAACCTAGAAAACATAGTGTAGCTTTCCATTAACCTCTTCTCCCTCCCACCCTCTCCCTCATTCTGCCCCCGGGCTCCCACCCCAGGGAGGAACTAATATAATTTATGTAAAATGAGCAACTGGAAATTAATGGGGCCGAGATCAGCTGACATATCCAATTCTTCCAGAAGAATTTGTATGATGATTTCGCCTGATTTACAAGATACAGCCCAGCAACTGTATGAGCTCATCAAAGTGGGGAAAAATGGCCTCTTGTCACAAGTTGGTAAAAGCTCTACAGATCTTTGTCAAATGGGAAAAAAACTCTGTAGCTTTAGAAAGGTTTATTAAATCAGAGATTTATAATCCAGCTTTGCAAATAGCTACTCGCCACCTACCTCTGGTGAATTATGACTCATTTCAGACATGTGGCATAGAAACGTATATATATGAGCATTCATGTACACACACAAATGTACATCATCTGTGTGTGTGTTTTGAACAATCTTTGCTGACAATTGTATTGAGTGTCTGTAACTGTGTAAAGCACTAGGACTTGGAGATTAATCTAAATTGATAGCTAATGATAACAGCAACTAACACTGGTTGAGCCCCCTGATGAGCCAGGATATTTATAAATGTCTCTTACTGTTATATAAACTCAGTAAGTAGATGTTATCTCCATTTTTCAGCTGGGAAAACCTGGACAGACTCTGAGTTTATTTGACTGTTCAGGTTGTAATATGATGCATTCAGGATTCAAATACAGCTCTATGCTAACCCATAGTTCAATAAGAAACCTTGTAGTTTTCAGTGGCAGGAAACCCAACGCAAGATGGCTTAAACCATAATGGGAATTTATTGTCTCACATCCGAAAAAGCCAGAGGTTGGCTTCAGTGGAAGCTTGCTCTTGCAGTTTAAATGATATCACCAAGGGCATAATTTCTTGCAGTCAATCCACTCTTGTCCTTCATAAAGGGGATTCTGTTGGGCACAGCAGCTCTAACTCTCTACTAAAATACATCTCCAGTGGTTCTGGATGGAACGTCTTCGACATACCAACCAGAAAAGAAAGACTGATTCTTAAGTCTCAGAGAAGAGAAGCTCCTTTTCCCTAGAATCCCAACAAATATCTTCTATTAAATCGTTGAATCTGATAGGATTGTATCCCCATCCTTGAACCAATCTCTTGGCCAGGGGAAAAGGCTCAATCATGGCCCACATCTAGTATTGGGAGTGGATCAATCCCACCCAACCACCCGGGTAAGAATGGAGAGGAGAGATGTTGCCCCCAAAGATACTGTTCAAAACAATAAACAACAACAACAACAACTACTACAACTTTCCTGCTTGTACTTCCATTAAGGAATATGTAATAGAGATAATGAAGCAAAAAAACACACTTATGCAGTGGCTTTAAGAGCACACACAAAGCAACATTCAAACAGAGATAGCAGACAAGAGCTGAGAAAGACAACTTACAGAATTATTTGTCCGATAAGAAATAAAGAAGGGCAGGGTCCCAGAACAGAAAGTTTGAGCAGTTTTATTGTTCTTGCTGTTGGTTTGTTTCCTTTGTTTTTTAGTAGGAAATAGCTAAGAGTTGGAAAAGAAAAGCTGATGTGTAAAAGTGGAGAAATCAATCATCTGGAACCATGTGCACATTCTTTTGGGTATAGCAGTGATAGAAATTATCCTGATGATACTAAGCGATAGATAGCAAAAGTGAAAAACCTAGGCTCTCTAATAATATGACATATCAAACTGCTGCAAATGTTTGAACTGAAAATTAGCCTGGCAAAAATGCTACTTAAATTTTTTTTTAATTATCTTCCGTATCCCATGGGTTAGAGAGGAGAGGCGACTAATGTAAGAAGCAGACAAGCAGAAGGAAGGCAAGCTAGTGTCCGGGATGTGCGGTAATCGTCTCACAAAACGTGTGAAGCATGGACTGGACCATGTGTCCGGCACAAAACTGGGAGAGAGGACACAAAGATGAACTGGAGACTGTGAGAACCTGCTCTCAAGGAGCTCACAGTCTTAAAGCACAGGTAATATGAGATATCATCCCAGTCCAACATGACAGACTATGGAGATAAGAGAGAAATACCATGGGTGCACAAGAACAACTGACTCAACCTAGAGAAATATGAGGAGTCCATATTTGAGCTGGTTCTTACAGAGGCAACAATAGCCTAAACTAGTAGGTGGGCTTGGAATGTGAATGGTGTGCCCTAGCTAAGCTATGTTGTAGGGAAGGCAAATTGATTTGATTTAAAAAAAAAAAAAAAAAAAAAAAAAAAGGAGAAGAAATGAAAGAAGGAAGGAAGGAGGAAGGGGGGGAAAAAAGAAGGAAGAAGGGAGGAAGGAAAGAGGAAGTGGAGGAAATACAGTTTGTTTCTTGTCTGGTTGCACTTGTTTGTCCTGTGGTTTAATTGTTCAAGCCTTTCCTTTTCCTGTTTTTAAGCTTTTCAGTAGGCCTGGCCTTAAAATATCACCAACAGTAGCAGAAAATGGGAAGGAATGAACTAACATTTCCAATTAAAGTTAGTGAGAGAATGTGATGGGTTCAGAGTATTGTTGTAATAGAATTTAGTTTGTGCACGTTTCATATCTACCCACTCTCAATCTGTGCTAGATGGTAATTCCTGATATAATTTCTGGTATTACCTAGAGAAAAGGGACACTTTTTAAAAACTGAAACATCGATTTGGCACTAGGGACGGGAGGCACAGATCAATTAATGATATTGTTTTTCCACTAATTGACACTCTGCCAAGACACTAATGTATGCATATTAGACAGAGAAAGGGAGGACGACAAACTGTTGTTTTGACCTTGTAAAAAGAAAGAATTATAAAAAAACAATTTCAGACCTCAGTCTCTTCAACTGAGAATTTTTCTCTGCTGTGATTGAGAAATGTCACTGTGTCAGAAAATCTGGAAAGTGGATCAGAGGTGAGGAGTAGAGAGCCAGTACCAATTTTGCCTGAACCTGAGATGTGTCATTCCCTAGCTCTGGAGTTTCTTATATTCCTACAAATATTCATGCACTATAAGGTATTACTAAGAGGCACATATACTGTGTTTATATCCTACTGAACTCGTCACTCATTAATATAGCAGTAAAGCAGTGCTTTAATGCTATATTAATACTGTTTCATATTGCATTTTGTGGTTGGCGTCGCAAACTTTCTGTTGCCTTCCTCTACAACTCACTTTTGTTCAATTATTCATTGATATAGGCTTCCCTGAAATTTGGGAGAAATTAAATGCTATATCCACATTCATACCAAATTAATTAATCATGATTAATGTTCCTACAATGAATACAAAAGGAATTAATCATAATTAGCAACATATTGAAATGTGCAGCTCAGAATTTGAAGTTTCCCCTGCTCAGTATGTACCGTAGAAGGCTTGAAAAGGTATCTATAGGTTTCTGCTTCTTTGTCCTTTCTTCTGGTATTTTAGCTGTTCTAAGTTATTGCCCAAGGCTTGGGGACAATGTGTTAATAAATAAAATGGGTGGTGAGTATTCTCCTCCTGTGATTCAGGAGTAACTAACTCTTTTGTAAGGATGACAGGCTTTCCCCTGGCCTTTAGAGTGGGGGCTGGCACACAATGGCTCATGAGCCAGATGTGGTCCTCAGCTGTCTTTGTTTGTCATTTCTATAATGTCTGTGGCTACTTAGGTGCTATTATGGCGAAGTAGAATAGTTGTGACAGAGAGACAACATATGGTCCACAAAGCTGAAAATATTTACTGTCTGGTCCTTTACAGAAAAAAAAAAAATGCAAACTCCTTCTTTAGATGGGCATAAAGGAATAGATAGATTTCTCACTTATGGTTTTTTGATTATTTCAGCTATTTGAGGGTAAGGACACTTAAGAAATTCTAATTGAAACTTCCTTGAAGACAGTAACTCTGAATTTGCCTTCCATGCCAACCAAGTATACAGAGCAATATAGTGCTTGGCACATAACAGACCCTCACTATGTTGTGGTTGAGTGAATAAATGAATGAATGAATGCTTTATCCTACAGATCTTGAGCAAGGACTTCATCCTATTTTAATGCCTAACTTTCATAACTATGAAAAAGGAAGAGGTCTCTTTTGTGTTTTTTATTTATAACATGTTTTGAGATTACATGCAATTATATAAGATGCTATACAGTTCAACAGCACTTACTTTTGCATCTCAGTTAGTTATTTAGTAAACCCATGTAGTGCCAGCCATGTGCTAAGCGTATGTGCTTTGCAAATATTAAGTCATTTAATCCTCATGCAACCCTTGGCTATAGAGTTTTAGATGAGAAAAGTTAAGTACAGAGATGGAAAGTGACTCCATCAAAGTCACACATGTACTAATGGCAGAACCAAATTTGGACCCAAACAATGTAGCTTCAGAACCTAGCTTTTCTCCACTGTGCAATGTTGCCCTGCATTTTGTGTAAGAAGAGGCATTACTTTGTAATGACTGGGTCCTCTGCTTTGAGTAATGAAGCAGATGCTTTGATCTCATCTGGTTTCCTTTGTCTTTTCTCATTGGAAAAGGCTCTACTGAGGATGATATGTTAGTACTTGGTATCTTCAAATCTCCAAAAGTATATATGGATGCAACAGCTCTTTTTCATACCACAGCCAATTCTGGTCAAAAGAAATTCTCTGAAAATTTTTAATCCTTCAGGAAGTTTATTACATCCTATTAATCCCTGATGTGAAGATTTCAAAATTAGGTAGTAGAATTTTAGATGTTCATTCAACTTATCTATTTGATTCACTTAAAATTAGTTTGAAGAGTTAAATTAAATCAAGAAAACATAAAAATATGGAATTCCCTCTGTCAGCCAATTCTTGATTGCAAGTATCAGAAGGCAACAAAATTAAGTAGAGAAAAAAATTTCCTGGAAGGACAATAGGTGGTTCACAGACTTGATACCTGTGAAAAACAGGCTCTGATCATGGAACTAAGGGTGTCTGAGCATCAGGGGATGAGCTAATTTCAGAATATCATAACTATCTGGGTAGGAAACACCATTCAGGCTCCTGGCCACTTCCCATTACCCTGATGGACTCATACGAATGTTGTTGCCATTTGTGGTAAATATTTTATCAATTATCCATGTGTTTTTGTTTCACTGTCTCAAGATTTTAAGACCCAGAGGGGTAGAAGGTGCATATCTTAGCTGCCAGAAGTGAGGATAGAGGGTAACTGGCTTCCTGTCACCAAGTTTCACTGGGGATGCCTCAAAAATCAGAGGAGTGCTCAAAAGCTGGACAGCCAACACACACACCCATATACATTTATACACACATATATATTCATATACATATCCCCAACAACAATCCCACCCTTACCACCTAGTGCTCTCTATTTTTCTTATTAATACAAAAATCATTTTCGAAAGAATGTTCCTTTCTATAGTTCTCTTGTAGGTAACGAAACAACAATTCTTTTTTCTCATGGTGGTTGCATTTCCAACAGGTACTTTTTAGTTGATGTGACAATAAGTCAGGAGTTTGGGATAAACTTTAAGCCTTTTTTTTTTTTTTTTTAAACAGAGATTATGTTAACCTTACATGGATTAATTATCATGAATCAATGGGAATCAATAATTTTGTCTTAAAATGGTTCTTTATATTCAGAGAAAAGTCCTAAATTCATCAGCTTATTTTACAGAGAACAAACATTTATTCAATATCAAATATCTAAGGGCAAGGAACTAAAGAAGGGAAGTCACAGATATGCTAGAAGTCTAATTCAAACTCTTTTTTTTTTTTAATTATTTATTTATTTATTTATTTGTGGCTGTGTTGGGTCTTCGTTTCTGTGCGGCGGCTTTCTCTAGTTGAGGCAAGCGGGGACCACTCTTCATCGCGGTGCGCGGGCCTCTCACTATCGTGGCCTCTCTTGTTGTGGAGCACAGGCTCCAGACGCGCAGGCTCAGTAGTTGTGGCTCACGGGCCTGGTTGCTCCGCGGCATGTGGGATCTTCCCAGACCAGGGCTCGAACCCGTGTCCCCTGCATTGGCAGGCAGATTCTCAACCACTGCGCCACCAGGGAAGCCCCAAACTCTTGATAAAGAATTAAAAAGCTGCTTTTCAAACTTGTATCTGATTTGATCTTTTGTATTTGTAATTGGATTATATATCATTATTTCTTCTTTCATTCATTCAACAAAAATTTACTGAGCTTCTGCTACGTGCCAAGTAATGTACAGGCAGAGTAGCTGCTAATGGCCACATTTTGGAAGCAGAAAGCACTGCTCTTCCAGAAATTATAATCTGTGTAGCGTTGATAGAGTCTCATCTACCAAGATTTTTATCTTATTTCTTGAATGACTACAATGGAAGGTTTTTTAAACCAAAAAACTTGTTTGATAGAATGTATTTTATTTCAATCAAATAATTCAGAAATATGGTAGATTGTTAGAATAACGACCCCTAGTGAATCATGTTCTTTGCAATGTTTGTTGTTGCTCCTCCCATCAAGAGGTGGAATCTATTTACCCACCTCTTAAATCTGGGCCAAATATGCGATTTTCATTGACCTGAAAGTGGCAGAAAACATGGTGTGCAAATTCTAGAGCCCAGATCTTGGCAGGCCTTACTGCTTCTTCTTTCACTATCTTAGAGACCTGAGACTATACTAGGCTGTGAAGAAGCTTAACTTAGCTCACTGGAGAGTGAGTGTTCACTTGGAGGACAAGTGAGGGGCCCCAGCCAATAGCCAGCACCGACTGCCAGATGTGTGAAGGAGGTTGTCTTGGACCTTCCAGCCCCAGTCGAGCTGTCAGATGACTGTAGCCACATGGCTGATCCCCAGTGACAGACAGCAACAGAAAAACTGCCCACTGAACCCTCAGAATTGTGAAAATAATAAAATAGTGTTATGTTACTAAATATATAATGGTTTGTTAAATAGCAATAGATAACTGGAACTGGAAGTATTTAAATACCTATTACCACTATATTTACCATTCTTGGATTCAGAGTCTCTGACCAGGTTTGATTTCTTTGTATTTATCTAATTGGCCATTTCCCCAAATTGGGTATAATTTCTTTACCTTACCTGATGAAATTTAATATTTCTGATGAAGATGATACTGGAAACTCTTCAATGTTCTCTTTGTATTTACCACTTTTTCTTGGAAAATAAGAATGGGTTTTTACATAGTCTCTTATAGATGTTTAGAGAAAAAATTACATGTTCATTTTCCCTAATTATCTAGAATCATAATTCCAGGGAAGGAGGGACACAGACAGAAATGGAATTGGACAAAACCTTAGGAATGACATTATTATAACTTCAAATGTTACTCGGAAAGAACACTCTTGAGTCTCTGTGCCAGGTCCTGTTTCTAACAACATGAGAGCTGCTTGTATATTTCATGCTTATACCTTGCCCATAAGTCACAAATGCCCATAAAGAATAAAAGCCAAAAAGATTTGTTAACAAAGAAGGGGTTTTATGACCTGCTAATGATTTGTGTGACAATCATGCACTTAAAAATACAAAAGAAAAAAAAGTTTGAATACAAAACACACAAAAACAAAAAACACTTTTCTACATCCCCTTCCCCACTCCCCAAATAAATATATGTGCTTAGGCATAGGAAATCCCAATAACTGTGTCCCTGCTCCAAGACAGCCAAACAAAGCTGGTTTCTGGGTCAGCAGCTCCAGTCCTTTCCTACCTGAGTTTGTGCCAGAAATGAATCTGTGTATCCAGGAGCACTTGGTAGAGGGGGTGTGAGCCTCAGAAAGCATGAGAATTACTCCTTTCCAAGCTGGAGCAAAGACTACTTTGTTTCTTGTAGGTAAAACATGGGAGGCTTCTTTTCTGGGCTGCTGTTTATGTTCTTTTTCATTCTGAAGCAGAACCATTGTTGCCTTTCGCCCTGCCTTGGAAAGGAGAGGACAGCTACACAAACCTGAGCCCTTGTGTCAGTGAGGTACCCGTGGAGTGGGTTCCTTCCTGTCATTTGCATGGGGGAAGGCAAAAATTGCAACTTCCCCCTGTGCTTTTGTCTGACAGGCAAAAGCCTATTAAACAGTGCCTCAAATTGTTTCATGGAAATTAGATTCATTTTTCTAAAACTGAAAAGATCCACCCAATCTTGCCTTATTACACAGCAAATTGATAGGCATATTGAGATCACACTTTTTCTTTTTCAGCAAGGTGAAGACTCAAGGTTCATCACATTTTCAGCTAATGCTTATTAGAAATCTGCAGGCCAATTAAAAACAATTTGAAAAATTATTATATAAAAAGAGAACATTCCATTTCAAGCATGATCTTTTGGAATCCGAATTGTTGACTTGAATTGCATTTCAGAATTTAATACATCCAGCCCCAAGGTAAATACTGTTAAGCAAGCTTGAACTAAGCTTAACAGAGTTTAACATGCTCAGTTATAATATTTGTTTAACAAGAATTACTTCTAGCTCTTCTTACAGATATGTATTCGCTACAGCCCTTTAGAGCTTTGCTTCTCAGATGCAATCTGTATGCCTGAATAAAGTGTTTATTACTGTATCTGGGAGGAAGTGTGTGTGCTTTTGCCTTTACTATCAGGATAACAGGGCAAATATTCTGTATCAATAATCTGTGTAAATCATATTCAACAGGTAAGATGAGTTCATCTTCCAAAGTTCAATATAAGTATACATGATAAATCACAGCTCACTGAATCCATCTAAACAAGTAACTTCTGGTCACCATGTGTATCAAAAGGACCAGAAGGAGATTTTGAGCTACCTTCCAGTACATAATATGTCATTGTACCGGTAATATTGACCATTCTCCATCATCTCTGAGGACAGAGAAGTATGCATTGGCTTATACTCTTTTTTTTTTTAAGATTTTTTTTTTAATGTGGACATCTTTTTTAAAGTCTTTATTGAACTTGTTACAATATTGCTTCTGTTTTATGTTTTGGGTTTTTTTGGCCACGAGGCATGTGGGATCTTAGCTCCCCCTGCATTAGAAGGCAAAGTCTTAACCACTGGACCACCAGGGAAGTCCCAGCTTATACTCTTTTAATAGAATTCAAGTTAGACTTGCCTCCTGATAATGAGTTGTTGGGTTTTAGAATTAATTAGTTAATAAGGGAAACTATATGATCTCCATCACAGTAGGATTTAAAATTCTACTCTCTCTTACACTCTGTCAGCCTGCCGATTTAATCTTATTGCTCAAATTTATCAAAAATTCTGTCAAGAGAGACTCTATTTAGGAAGGACTGTTTGCAGAATTTGAAGTTCATTATGAAGAATTTCTTCCATATTATGCAGTTTGGGATAAAATACGATCTGGAAGGAGCTGGTGCTTGGAGATGTACAGCTGCCACCCTTTGCCCCTATAGAGTTGTTTTATTAAATTATACTTTGGTGTGGTGCTATCCCACTGCGTAAGAGATGGGTCTCACAGCAATGTCCATTGCAAGGGTGCTGTGGAGGGTATTGTTTTCTGCTCTTTAAGAGGACCCATGAGAGAAATGACTCCCTGCTCTTAGTAACCAGCATAGTTCTATCTTCTGTACTGATTAGTATTTGTTGAGCAGACACAGTGATTGTGTAACTGCAAAGTTTCCCATTTTATGGTGACAGCCAGAAAACCTAGACCCAATTTTGTGGTACACCTGTGCGCAGACATTGTAAATATATTTCAGCAAATTTCCCAGCTTATTTTTGTATCTCCATCCTTATTATTCTTTATTATTTACCCCTGCTTTTAAATTGCACCATTTTGTTATTGTTAAATATAATAATATTTATAACAATAATAACAACTTCCATTTATTGTGTGTTTACTACCTGCAAGGGTATATGTTAAGAGCTCAATACCTTGCACTAATTTAATTCTTACAAAATACTAGTAATAATTATCTCCTTTTTTATATATGAGGAAACAAAAGGTCAGCACACTTTAGTATTTCCTCTAGCTGTTAGGGGAGGAATTGAGATTTTTTTTTTAAAGGTAGGCTTTCAGTAGTAAGAACAAGCATGCGGAGGGCGGAGTCTAGGTCGAAACACTGCAGTGAGTGTTTTCTATGGGTTATCTTAATTAAAATCAGGAAAACTCTATGTCATAGCTACTCTAATAAGTGCTATTATCAGTACTAGTTATTCATAGTAAGGACTATTATTATCTTCATTAGAGTGATGAGAAAACTGATGCAGAGAGAGGTTCAGTGACTTTCCAAGCTCCCAGGTCAGAGTAGAGCTGGGAGGTGAACCCATGTAGTTTAACTGCAGACTCCAGAAGGATAAACATGACATCATCCTGCTAGTATTTTATATGTCCTTGTGAGCCACTTACATTTATTCTGAGGGGTATTCATATCTAAGTACCTACATACATATGTTTGCGCACACACATCAGCCGCTTTCATCTTTCCTGTGTGGAAGTGATCTTGCTCAGTGCTAAGGTAAAAAGAAGATTCTCTAAATAACACAGTAGGTAGTTCTGTCTTCAGTCTGGGAAAAGGGCTAGGTGACTCTTAAAAATTCCTTTCTGCCCCAATTCAACTGGGTTAAATGCTCCTTGAGGGCAGAGACAATGCAAATGCACTCAGAGCAGTTATAAGCCTAAACTGTTCTTCCCAGATTTGTTAGTGCCCCTTGGCTTTTCATGAGTCCCAAAGCTGGACAACTTTCCTGTTCCTGATGTGCCTCTTCATTAAACAAGAATGACTTCATTTCTCTTGTAAGGAACTCTGCTCTGCTTTTAGACCACACCCATTGGCGTCTTAATTGTGTTGATGGCTGCCTATTAACAGCTCTGTTTTCACGTTCTGAACTTCCACCCTATGGATGAAGCTCTTGGCCCAAGAATGTACTGGGGCACCTGGTTCTTGTAGACCTGCTGAAGAAAGATGTGTGTAGGATTCTCTGCTTGCAAATCTGGGCCAGATCAATAAAATGATGTAAGTTAATAAGGTCTGAATGAATTAGTAATTTTGATTGCAAGTAAATCCCAACCAGCTTAAGACAAAAATGGAATACATAATAAATCCATCAAAATCATGGAATACCCAAAATGAATGTATTTGAGATTTTGGCGATTCCATCCCAGGGGTCTTCTGCTTTTCTTTTAAACTGAACAAGATTGATACTCAGCAAACCACAATGGACCAGAGTCACATACCAAAAGAGGGAGACGGGGTTTTGCTTTGTGTTTTCTTTGTTTGTTTACTAGTTTGTATGAGAAGTAAAATGGAAGCTAATGTATCAAGTCAATAGCAGTAGTTTTAGGATGCAGGTATTGGGGTAGAATAGAAGTGGATTCTTTAGGGGTAAACAATTATGATTTGATCCTGGTTCTATGGAATCTGCCACACCACAAGTAAATGAAATGTCCAACTTGCCTTTGGTGGATATTTTCTATCCTCTGCAGGGGGTGCAGTCAAGAAGTGTATTTGAAAGGGTCAACATTTCTCATCACTGGAGAAGGAGTTAGATCTCCTGGAAAATCAACAATTCTCCTCAAGCACTGGCTTCTCCATCACAGAGAAAAGTCAAGGATTGTGTGTTCTGCCAGCACCTAGGCTTCGTCTCCCCAAGGGGACAGATACACTGACCAGGAGCCATGTGTTTTACAACAGTAAGGACAAAGATTGTACCTTCCCACCCTGCCGTCTGTGAAATAATTGACAATGCCTGTTTGTGCCACCATGTAAGAGCTTACAAGATCATACGGGGATGACTATTTACTGTGAAGGGCAGTGTAGTATAAATAGTACACTGGTTGAGAGCTGGGATATGGACACAGACTGCCTGGGATCTTTTCTTAGCTCTGTTGCTAACGACTTGTGTAATCTTGGCAAGTTTCTTAAGCCCTCTGTACCTCTATTTCCTAATGGTATTCACCTCATAGGGATGAGAGAATTAAATCTTGTAATGTGCATAAAATACTTAGAGGTGTAGTAAGTGCCACTTTTGTGTTGGCTGTTACTATCATCAGTAAGTCTTCACACAAACATTCTTTGAATGCTGACCCCATTTCCATTCTCCCTGCTTTTACCTTCTTCAGATGTTCATCACCTCTGCATCCGTCTAGGATAATTGACTCCAAACTGGTCTCTCCAGCCCCCTTCCTTCTGAATCAATTTCCCATGCAGATTCCTTGTTAATCTTTCTAAAAATGCCACTTTCTACTTCTCTCAATCAAAAATTACTTTCTCTAGGGTAAAGTTTACTTTTTTTTTGCCTGACACAAGACCCTCTTCACTTTTCCCCCGCCTCATTGTCAAGTTATGTTGGCAACGATTTCTTCTTTTCACTGCACCATAGTGTGTCTTTTGTGGTGGAGGTAGAATGGAGAGAGAAGGGAACAACCTGAAAGGAAGAGGTACAAAAATGGATAGTCTTAATTCCTAATTAATAAATCAGAGCATCTGAGGTTGGTTCTGAGCAATGCCTGGATACATTAATGTTGAAGCCTGAGACCAGGCCACTCCTGTGGAATTGAGGAAATCTCTGTGGATGGTGGGACCATGGTCACTATGTGACACTTACACTGCTCCTGAACCACCCTGGGTCATGAAAAGCTGGGCTGAATAGCATGTGATGGGTCAGCACCTTTACTGAATGCTTTCTTGCACAGTCAGAGGTAACCACATTAGCTGCCATTATAACTTGGCCTATACATTGCATTAACATAATATAATTGTATCGCTTTAAGAAACATCATACAAGAATGAAGGCCAGCACCACATTCATAATGGATTTACAACCTCTTTTCCTTCCCCCTCCTTCACTCTGGCTATTCAAAGCCAAAATTATTTTCTCTTTTTTGGTGAAACAGGATGCATTCATTTCCAACCTGCACTCTCCTATAGTTTCTGATGACATCTGTGCATTGGGAGAGGGAAAAATATTGATATTATATTGATCCCATTTCTCATCTGCAAAATGTGTATGTGAGTGCTGTGTGTTACCTCTCTGTGTGTGTTTTAGTTACGTTTTAGAAATGTTCATCGTTGGCAGGGGCTCCTCTCTATGCTTCTTGCTTGTCTTATTCGGCTCCCCATGAAACCGATCAGGTTGCCAAGTTCTTACTGACATCAAAGCAGGCGCTGGGCTCAGATCATCTCTGTGGGATGCAGAGGAAGAGGAGAAATAGCTCTTGCCCAGAGAACATTTCTCTGACCGAGCTCTAAGTAAATTCTGGGGCTTATCTGACAGTTTTTTCACTGGCCAGGCTCCTAGTGAAGTCAAATATTACAGCTGACGTCAATTGGCTTGTGGCCAGGTGCTGGACTCTGTGGAGCAAAATCTCAGGGCAACAGATCCATCCTCCTTGGATGCTGATTTTTATAGATCCATTTTGCATGGTGTTCTTTCCACTAGCAATAGAAACAGTAAATAGATCACAAAGCACAAGCCACCCATGTGTACACTCCTTTCTTCTGAATCCAATCGAATACAATGCCCGTTCTAACAAAGGTTAATTAAAAGCACAACAGAAACTCTGAGAAAAAAAAAAATCCTTCTCACAGCCTGCAGAACTAGGTGCTTGACAGGCCTGTGTTCCTTAGCCACATATTTCTTAGCACTTATTCTTCACATCTGTCCAAAGACTCTTGATTCTGTTCATATCTTCCGTACAGAAATAGATGCAAATCTGACGCTGGTGAAACTGTGAAGGGGGTGACCTTAATTTCTGTGTCCAGGATGTCCCCAAGTTTGGATACATTCCTATGTGTTTTGGATTTCTCCTTTATTTTTTGCTCAGGACCCCACTGGTTTGTGCTGTCCTCTGGTTTTTGAGGCTCACCATGAAAATCAACAAAGCCTTGTGCTACCAAACACATTTTTCACAGTCACCAAAAATATGTACTACTTCTCATCTCCACGGATCCTTACCAATCGATGAGTTTGTGTTTAAGGAGAGCTACTTAGGAAAACTTCTGTATATGAGGCAGTTTGTGGACTGAAGAGATATTTCTGGTTCCTAGTTTCGAGCAGGGGACACAGTGAAACACAGATAGGCAGGAAGGCCACCTTTGGGCCTAACATAACCCACATGCAAAACACACAGTGGGCAAGATAACCTAGACCCTCGAAGGATTTGGATTTCCTGAGAGAGCAGTCAGGCCTTTATATGAAGTCTAGGCATGATCTTGGTGTGTTTCTAATTTCAAGTGGAAGCAGGGACCTTGCCACCCCTGTAAACTCTGCTTAGAATCTTTCCATCATGAATGTTCTCCTTGGCTACACTGTGGAGATGAAAAAATAGAAACTTTTTCCTTGTTTACTCAGCAGACCCTCTGGTGTCTTGTTTTGGAATGAAAGCCCATCAATAATGTTTTAAAATAGTAGAAAACACCTTTAAGTGATATCATCTCATGGTTTTAGATTTTTATAGTATCTCAGGGAACACCTATTCAATCCGTTTTTTTACAGCTTAGTGAAATAAGAGTTAGTGGAAAAGCCAAGCCTAGAACCAGGATTTGTTCACTCTCTGCACCACACTCACTTGCTTTAGGAAAATCATTTAATGTAACCTATTCTCATGAGAATTTTCATAATCTCCCCCCCAGATTATTTTTAACCCTTTGATAAGAGAGTTCTGTGCAATTTAATGTTGCATAAGTCACTAATTGATTTCTCTTAAATGTTTGTAAGACACTTTGGAAAATAGTGTGAGTAAAATAAAGCGAAGCAATGGAGCCAATTACTGCAGTTGACAACAAAAACGCAATCATGCCCTTTATGGATTCATTGTTAATGTTTTATCTTTGGTTTTTCAAATGTGCCATGCTGTCATATGCATAAAAGTGAAAAACTGCCTTAATCTTTCCAACGTGAACTGAATGTTAAAAACTAACTAGATACTAGGCAATGCAACTCAACTTTTATGTGTGAAATAATGTGCATAATTACGTTAGTCCTAAAAACTGTAGGTGTTCTTATTAGCTACTTTTTTGTTCTCCCCTGTCCCCAAACTAATTCTATTCCAATCAGGCTACTCTTCTCACTGTCCTAAATTCACTTCTGGTGCTAAGATGAGGATTACGTAGGGTTTTTTTTGAACTGTGTTTCTTTTCCTGAACCTAAGTCTTAAGTATCTTCAAATTCAAGTTAAAATTCTACCTTTTTTCCATTAATTCTTCTCTCTAGAAGTTATGCTTTTCTTTCCTTTAATTTAAACCCTTATGAACATACAATTTATGCCACAAAATCCCATGCTTACTTATATCCAATTTGATATAACTTGCTGATTTATCTTCATCTAGCTAAAACTTGCTCTTAGATTGTGAAAATTTTCATGCAAAAATTATATGTCCTCTCTTTTCCTGCAACACCCAGCACAATAAAGCAGAAATAGATGTCCAGTAAGTATTTGCTTTTGATTAGCCTATGACTGATTAAGGGCTTATGTGACATGAAGCACAGACCTTTCTACTCAAAGGGTGGTTCATGGACCAACAGCATCAACATTCCCTGGGGGCTTGTTGGAAATTAAGAATATTAGACCCCATTCCAGACCTGCTGTTTTTAAGAGTTTAGTGATTTTTAGAGTTTAAGAAGAAATAGCTTAGGAGAGAGGGGCTTCCCACTGAGTTCTGACCAACATGATGCAGTTGCTTAGCTCTTCTGGCCCAATAGTGGTACCTGTTCACAGAGGGAAGTCATTCTTCAAATTTGTGGTCATCAACTCCTTAGAGAATCTAGTGACAGCTTCGGACCTTCTTTCAAGAAAATGAACATAGATATACACACATAATATTTACATGTAATTTATGAGCTTAAACGATGCATTAAGTTTATAAAGAGACCCCTTTTGGTCCTACTGATACTGTGTTAAAAGCCCCTGTTGAGGAATGTAAGTTTATGAAGAATAAGGATCATTTGTCTGTCTGCTGAAGAACCTGGTTGTGTGTTGTATATTTACTGATGAAAAACAAGGGAGGTCTAATTCTCCTTCCTCTAAAGGGGTAGTCTTTGGTATTTGCACGGTTTGGAGAGACAATAATCACGTGAAATGCTGCTCCTGCAGGTGGGGTGATCAATATGCGTGTGTAAAAGCTAATTTAGCCATGAAAGAGGACTTCATGTAATAGATTTCATTCATCTCAGGAACACGGTAAGCTTTGATTTAAGCTATTGAGATTGTCTTTCTACCTGATTGTACTTAATTTTTTTTTTTAATTTCTCTTTTTCTCTCTCTTTCTCTTTCTTTTAATCCAAGCAAAGAGCCATATGCTTTTCATGTATTTTTTAAAAGTCCTTTGTGGTGATGATCGGAATTGCTTTTAATTATCAATTAAATTTTCTCCAAGTAGATTGTTAAAAGTTTAGATGAGCCCAATTAGTGAGAACCTCGCTCTAATAGCAAGAGTGAAGTTGGTTATTTTGTCTTCTTTATTATACAAAAAGAAAGGATCAGATATCTCAGATAAATGTTAAGTGGGGGTTATGGAAATGAATGCTAAAAATAAAAGACATAAATTAACAAGGTATGACCAGGGAAGTCAAAGTAGTGGCCTCTCTTTTTGGTATTGAGTCTTTCCAGACTTTAATAATATTAGTTTGAAAATATTATGTCCCCATTTATGCTAAAAGTAGTGACAAACTAATGGCTATATTTATATTTTAAAACTATATTATTCTATATTCTTTACTAGTGCTCTTTTCTTGGGAGAAATAATATCCTAACCTATATTAAAGGAAATTTGTATTTGCCAATCAGTACATTTGAAACTGGGGTTACGCTATTCTGACTCGTTGGACAGGGTATCTGTGAGCACACTCAGAAGATGAACAGCCTAATGATCTTCTATCAGTGAAATCCTAAAAGCATAGTCCAAGAAAACTTGGTGAACTGTAAAGTACTCAGCACTTCTCAGAATAGATTATCCCTCAGGGAAAATCAATAGTTTAATAAACAAGAGAGCCCTCACTAGCCATCGGAGAAATTTTGTAGTTGGTACCAAGGGCTGGCTAGTAATAACACAATATACCAGATTATCTCTTTCATTCTTAATCTCCAAAGCAAGTTTAGAGTCTTTCACATTCTTCATATTGAGATACTGAGTGAAAATCAGGGCTGAAAAGAAAACCAAAAACTGAATTCCATTTAATTTGATTCAATTGTATACATTTGTAGAGCACTTAGTATATGCCAGGTACACTTCTTGGTCAGTGGAGGAAAGGAGAGTTAGAAAGAAAGGGTCAGGGGCTGGTACAATTAATAAGACATGTTCTCTATGCTTAAGAATTTTGCCTGTCTACATCTGTCCCCTTCACCAAGGGTTCACAGATGCTCTACCAGCAACTTTTACTAGTATCTACTGGCCAGAACTGGGTCACATTTCCACCTTAGCTGCAAAGAGTCTGGGAAAATTGTATTATTAACTAATGTACTACTTCCCCAAGGGGGTAGGGGTTGGAAATTAAGCTCTATTTTAAGGAGAAAGGCTACGGGGAGAAAACTAGAAAAATACCCACCACAAGTGTTTATTTTATGTTAGAGTATCTATCAGAATATGTCTGTATGTATTAATTTGGATGTTTGTGTGAGCCTAATGTGTGAGTTAATTCAACAGAACTGGTTATAAATTCATTCAATAAATATTTGTTTCTTGGCCAAAAAAATGCCTGTCTAGTTAGGGAAACAAACATATACACTAAAGATGAACTAACTGACGACATCTGGGGTTGTTAACCCCTGGGAGACTAAGGAGAGTGAAGAAAGAAGGCCTCATTATTGTTCCCTTTCAATCCTTTATGACTTTTATTTCTTTGTTTCACCTTATTTCACTGGCTGGGTGACTGTATTTTCATAAAGATAAAAAATCTTACTAAAGAAGTGGAACTCTATACAATATCACCCATACATCAGCCGGGGCTAAAATATCATTTGGAACAGCTGGTTTTCCTGGAGTTCCTGAAATCTTGTCACTCAGGCAGTCACAACTCCTTGGTAAAATAATTGAGACCGGAAGTCAGCTCAGCAGGTTGGGGTGTGAATTCAAAAGATGGCTTTTGAGACGGTTTTGGAAAAATTCAACCAAGACCGGCCTTGATGAACTTCTGAATCAGATGAAGTTTAAATTTGGTGTGTTCCCCATTCTAAAATATGGCTAGTACAGTTGGAAAGGAGAGGGAGAGAATGAGATGTGTCAATAACCTTCTTTTCATTCTTTTTCTTAACTTGCCTAACCCTTTTTAATCAGGAAGCCCTTAGATGAAACCTAATACAGACCAATCTCATTTCTTACTGCACTTTCCTTAGTAGAAAGAGAACATTTGTATACTGTCAGGTTCAGATACTTAAGAAAACATCTGGG
Source organism: Balaenoptera borealis (assembly GCF_965194805.1). Classification (NCBI taxonomy): domain Eukaryota; kingdom Metazoa; phylum Chordata; class Mammalia; order Artiodactyla; family Balaenopteridae; genus Balaenoptera; species Balaenoptera borealis. The sequence continues at coordinate 71,048,777 of NC_138866.1, read as the reverse complement.
GTTCAGTCTTAAGAGTGGGATAATGTGACCTGACTTGTTTGAGATGGGTCATTTTTCTACATTTGCATCATAGCAGCTCAAGAGCAGTCATATGCAAAATCTAAAGGCAAATGATCATTTGATTTCCCACTCAGTTTTCAGCAGACAGTTGGTTCCCAAGAAGGGAATTATGTTGCCAAGAAAAAAGCCCTGGCTTTTGCCTAATCTGCATAATATCTTTTTAGACATCATAGAAAAAAAGCAGGATGTGCAGAGATTAATGGCAAAGATGATGACAGTGAAGATAATATCTATGATGAAAATAATGTTTACTACTGGGAAGTCAATATCAATTAAACAGAATACCAACAGCTATGGGCTGTACCATATGAATCCTAAATTCTTATGTCTCTGGGGCATGCTATTACGGAAAGCTATTACCGAAAGCAACAACAAACATGCTATTAGGGCAAGTTTAATAAAAATTTACTAGTAAGGAATTCAATATATTCCAGCTGTTTTTTACTTTCCTTTGGGAAACTAGGCTTGGAATCAGGGAAGGAGGGAAAATTTAAGGGTAGAGTGAATAAATGATAGGTCACTTCATCAAGGACGAAAAAGCCAGAAAGAGAGATGTAAATGGCTCAATGGTGAGTTTGGACTACAGATGAATTAATGACAAATTTACATGATGGCATCTAGAATGAAGAGAAAAGACTAATCATTTTTGTTGACTATTTGTGAATCTGTAGGTAAGCATTCTGGCCTTTTAATTAATTTCTGTAACTAAAACAAAATACTGTCTAGAGATGGAAGGCATCTTAGAAATCATTTGGACTCTCTCATTTTACAGAGACCAGGCTTTAAAGCTCAGAGAAGTTAAATAGCTTGATGACTGTCATATGCTCCCTGGCAGAGTTGGGACAGGAATATAAGCATCCTAATTCCCCTCTGACAGCTTTGAGAGGAAAGTGGGTTTTCATAGAGGCTTCAACTCTGTGAATAGATTAAGTGGAATGTGACAGATGGACTGTGTTTATTGCTGCTCCCACGAACATGTGCAATTATTGAGATGTTATGTGGTGTAAGGTTTAACATTTACTTGTTGACGTCTCTTCTTTTTTACTCACTGTTTATTGTGCTGCTTGGAGAATGCTAAACATTTTATAAATGATACCATTTATTTTCCTGAAAGGTTATGTAATCAAGCCAAACCACTAACTGGAGTTGAAAACTGCAGTTAAACTTTATTTTCAAAGCAAATTATTTGGTGACTTGCTTTCTGCCAGCCATATATAGGGATGGAAAGAAGTCTGTAGATCCCCTTGCGGTTTTTGTTTGAGTCACATTACTCCAGCATGAATTTTAAAACCCGGACCTGTTTCCTCACCCACAGTGGAAGATTCTCATGTAGTCAGTGTGAATTTGAATATGTAAATTTCTCTTTTGAAATGACATAATTAGTTTAAATGCCTTTAAGTGGTTTTTGTTTCTAGGTTTGTGTCTCTTTTCTAAACATACTTGTTCTTTTTCTTTTATCCTCCATGCTCCTGCCCTCAGAACAAAATAAGTGTCACTGTTGTCAGACCAATTATCCATCTGGCTAGAGTCTGTAAAATTCTTTTATTATTTTTTTTTAACCTCAGGAAATATGTTTCATTCATTCATTCACTCATTTATTTGATTGTTTATTACTAATTTAAACATTAGCTCTATGTAAGGACCAGTGTTATCTCTGGGGCTGTGAGGACAATAGGACAGGAGTTTCAAAAGTCAGCAGCACAAAAGATCATTTCAATGGAGGGTGTAAATATTCTCCATATGATTTACTTCATAAGGTCTGACATATATGACAAGTACATTATCCTTATAATGATTAAGTATCCCTCAGTCATTAGGATTTAACAATCATGATTTTCTTGTGGACTTCTTAACCTATTTTTATTTCTAACCTGTAACTCCTCAGAATAGAGGCTCTTTCACTAGTTTGCTACTTAGCCTTAGAAAAATATACCTATGCTTCCTTAAGAAAGAAGCCCAAGGTCCACAGAGCACTGGTCGAGGTCACCCATGCATGAGAAGAAAGTGCATGATACTGATTTGATTACACTATGAAGGTCTCATTTGGTGAGACTTCCCTTAACTCCATTTTGCTATGGTGTTAATGTATTCATGATGTATTCTGGATAAGAAATTCATTTTGTCGAGAAAAAGGATTTAAAAAAATAAGTTTTCTTATACATTTTATTCTTTATAATAGATCCCAACCAGACAAAACTGAGGGGACCAAGGGTAGGGAGTTCAAAATAACTCACAGTAAGTGCTGCTGCTCTGTGAGGGTTTACTTCCTGTCTGAGATGTGCCCTCCTGACAATGTATATGTAATGAGAAGAGAGAGTTTTCCATTGATTGAAATCAAGTGGCAACATAAGATTTTCCAACAGACAACCAACTGGATAAAGCAGTTGTTATCTACAATGAGATTTGAATTTCCTTTCAGCATTCATGAAAGGACAGAAACAAGAAAGACAATTCCTACAACATGTGGTCACTTACTTAAGAAGGAGATTTCTTAATCATTAAATTCTGTATCTAAAGGATTAAAACATACGAAGAAAAAGGAAAAAAACATTAAGGGCAATCTAGGAAGGTTTAATAATAATTCATATTCTAAATGAGACTGAGGAGACACAGGAATTAAGATGTTGAGAGAAGAAACTCATTATCAAGGGTTTATAATTTCAAGGAGGCAGGGAGTAAAATGAGAGACATGTATTTCTTTACGTAAAATTTGGTTTGAAATTCAACAACTATGAAAGGAGTTTAAACATATAATTTTTATGTATGATTCCCCAGAAAACAAGTCTTCACAGTAAATATACATATACTAGCGCTGCACCAAAAGTTGGATCCTGCACTGTGTACCATGCATTCTAGACAAGTCAGTATGATTGAAGAGATAATGAACTGTAATACCGAGAAATGGAATCTCTCTTGCAAAGCAAAAATGTATCAGGAGACCTCTTAGTTTCATGTGTTGGCAAAGTAAAGCCTATAAGTGGACTTCGGCAGGAATTTACATAAGCTAATGAATAAGGAAAATGAAAGCTTATACTTCATTAGGCTGACAAGAAATCAATCACATCTGATGAACCTGCGAGTTAAATTTACATGCCAGGCAGTTCCCTATGAGTACCCAAATCTGATCCACTTTTGTGCGTAGGTCAGACAGGTACCTGTAGTTACTACTCACAACATCAGTGCCTTGGAGTTCATTGAAAAACACATTCAGAAGCAGCCTATTCATTCTTCTGAAAATCTGTGTGTGCACATCTTGGCTGTTCTTGAATTGTTTGTAGCAGCAGCTTAATTTCTGCCTGGCTTCTTGGGCTCTATTACTATCAGTTGCAAGAAAATGTTATCATCCTAAACACAATGTAAAGAGAAATGTAATGTTATGGAAGGCAAACATGACACTATACAACATTGGATTGGCTATTGTTTTGTTTCCTTGGCCTCCTTACAACTAGCACAGATTAAATATTTCTAATTCTACCTCATTTATTTTAGCAATATCTCTGAAAGTTAGCTAGATCGTGTATATTATCACTCATTTTAAGATAAATCAAAATTTTGGTGACTTCTCCCAGTAACATATAATAAGGGGCTGTCCTGAAGTTTTTTCCTAGTTCTAAGACCCAAGTCACATCATAGAAATTGAAAATCAAGTTTGGACAAAGTAGAATGGTCGAAAGAACTACCAGACTATGTATCAGCCCCTATACTAGAGGAAATCTGCCTTTTTTCTACTTCTAGAACAAGCTGTGTCACCTTGGGCAAATTATATTACCTCAATTTGCTATCAGTTTCCTCACCAGCAAGTCATTCATTTCTTCAGCATCTGTTCTTCTAACGATGTTTTAAAATGTTCTTTTCTAACTCTAAAGTTACATGGACCTATATTATCACAGAATTTTTTGAGTTAAAAAAAATTCTTTAATAAAAGAATGGCAATTTAGGGACCAAGAAAACCTTGATGGGACAGAGTGAGAGTATACTTATCAGCAATAGTAGAATAGTGAGTCTGAAATTCTCCTGTGGTGCTTGCCAAGAATCTTAAGATTATATAATTAGAACATTAAAAAAAACTCTTTTAACTCTGACTTCTGTAGGAAATCACAGTCATTCATTATTTTAGGATTATTTGTGCTTTAAGTAGAGGATTTGTTGTGAATACAAATGAATTATTATAATATAAGGTGTAAGCCAGCAAGAAATGTCAACTGTAGAAAATCCTCACATGTATAAACTTAATCCAAGATTATAAATACACAATGGATTCTAATCTCTCCTAGGATGAATATCTTTTTTTCTCCTTCCTAGGTATATCTTCACATTTCTCAGTGCTTTCCTCATCAAATATTAGCAGAATACTCATGTACAAGGTTCAGAGACATGGATGCTATCTTTAAGGAGAATTATTGCTATATTATGTGTTTATTAGAGCATATTTGCTGACAATTGGAAACCATTCATTAGAAGAAAACTTGTTTAGAAGTGACTTCTTCAGATACTTTAAATTTTTAAATTTTGTGTTAAATTCAGTAAGAGGAGACTGAAAAATTATCAAAGTGTGAGAAGATCTGCTTGAGAATAAAATTTTAAAAGCCACAACAGCATTTCACTGCCATAGAAAGTCTGTCCTCTTGGTAACTCAGAAATGAATGAAGAAAATATGACTACTCTGTTCTTAAAATGTTCCAAGAGAAGCCATTTATGGTAAAATATTATAGTTTTGTATATTTCAGGCAACAAATTACTTCCTTCGACCAGAAAACTTCTCTTTAAAATTTAAGGTTATTCCAACTTGTTCCAGTCTAGTAGAAATCGGATACAATTGTTTAGTAACTCACCCGCCATGGTCTTCTAAATTTAATTATTGTCAATCATGTCTTCTCCAAGCTGAGTCTCTTTACTTTTCGTAACTAGGATTTTGGTTGTGAATTATTAACCAGTTCTGATGAAAAACTTCTTTGGAACTTTTCTATATCACACTTCAATGCTGATGAGGTTTTTTTTTAATATGTCATTTAAAGACAACGTAAATAAATAAAGGTGGGTGCTGTAGTAGGACAGAGAAAGAAAGGCAATTCATTCACAAGATATTCCAGAGGCAAGTGCTAGAAAAGAGACTGAGTGCATCACTGGAAATGGCTGGACTGAGGTAGTTCAGGAGGCAGCTGGAGCCACTGGGCCCACATGTGTTGGAAATTTGTCTAAGCTCCAGAGGCTGTGTGCAAGCTCATTGGGATGAGTAAATTCCTTATTGTGTATCAACATCACACTCATGACAGTAACTCAGTGGGGATATATTTTTACATAGGGTTCCCTCATCAACTGTTCCAAAGACAACAGGAATGCAATAAAATGGAACACTTTGGGTTAGAATTCCAACCCAATTTCCTTTTATTCCCAAATTTGAATCTTCACTGCAGCCTAAGACAAATGGACGCCGGAAGAGAGTTCCTTATTTTAGGACTTACCTATCAAAACAATAAACATCATTTTTAAAACCCAGAACTTGACGGTTATTACATTTGGGGATGTTTTTATGAAGTAGATATATTTCATACCAGTGTTTTCAAGGTTTATTTGTCCAAATCCTTATACTGTTATTAAATACTGTATTCAGAAAGGCAAACTGGTGTCACCACAATGAAGAAAAAGCAGGCATCTTCCCTCAGTTCTTTTACTTGACTTCAGCGGTCTGTTTTATATTCTCAGGCCTTCACATCAGTGACTAGAGTAATTGTCTATCTTGTCACTGCGAGTGTGGTTCAAAGCTACTGACTAGGGTGACGACATGTTCTGGTTTGCTGGGAAAATCCTGGCCATGTGTTTTGCAGCACTGTTAATTACTCATAGCCCACCCTTTGACTTGTGAAAGTGGACTGGTTTGGACAATAAAATATACAGTCTTTGACTAACATGGTCTCTTTCCTCCTCTGCAGTGTGATGGCCTCCTGTGGAGGCCAGATCTATGACTGAAGGCGAAAGGGAAGGTTCATTATAGGTAGTCTGATTATTTGAGTAGGTTCTGGCAACCAGCTTTCTTCTCCTCTTTGCCTGTCATCAGGATAAACTGCGTCCTGATACAGCACACACGCTTGGGATTGGTTTTCTACTCTGCCTGTGTTCTTAATTGAAGAGAGTGGAAAGAGACAAAGTTAGAACACAGACTTGGTAAGTGGAAGGTAGAGAAAGTGGGAAAGGGGCGGGTGGTGGAAAGATCTGAAAGAGGATGTGAATGAAGTAAGAACACTCAAGAATGATATGAGTAGGCACCCTATGAAGAAGGTGAAAAATATTGTTGCTTTTCCAATGTCTCTTCACTGTCATTTCTCTAAGGACATCCCTCCTCACACTTCCCCAATCAGATATAAGCAGGTTATCACCTGCCTCAACATTTTGTATCCTTCTGCGAAGTCTTTGAGGCTAGGATGCTGATTTACTTTTGGTCCTGTCTCTTGTTTTAAATTCTTCTTCAGATTCTATTTACTCAAATCTCTACCTTCATTAAGGTCAATAGAATAAATTAATTTGCATGAAGAGAATGGTTTACTGTGGCTTTTCCAATTAACTTGCATTTTTGACAGAGACCGTTAATGTCAAGAGTGTGTTACATGGACAGAGAAAAAAAGGGAAGAGATATTTTGGGTCAGTGGACTCTTTAATTCACACCCAAAGGCCTCTGCCTGCTTCACATACTCATAGGATAACCTCTTACTCACCGTCCCTCCTAGCCCTGAGTCTATGTTCACCGTGTTGTGACTGGTGCTTCATGTTATTGTTGGCTTTTGAAAGTAGAATGTTTCTTCCTAAAAGCATAGATAATTCAAATTGTTACTATCCCTGTTTCAAAGTGTGAAGGCCATTCGCACTGTCCAGTATGTTTAGCTTTGGAAAATGCAATTAGTCTTCTCAATGTGTACCTGGGTCTTGTGAATATCAGAAGGGAGTACAGCTCAGCTTGTACCATTGTAAGGCTGATTGTGAAATGATCTTAATATAGGGGTTTATATATTAATGTCCATGAACTTTCTCTTTTTAAATTCTGGTCTCTGAACATAAGAACACTAAATGTCTATTTTTCTTTTCAGACTATCAGTCATGTCTTTCCTGGATTATAATATGCTTTAATGGGTCTTAAAAACAGGTACCTTTTTATAGAAGCATTATATCAAAGTGAACTTTTCCCCAATTAGATTTATGGACGTGGTATGGATTACTGGGAAGCAAACTTGGCTGAAGATCAGGAGGTTTGATTTCTAGTCACACAACTCTGTCATATGTTTGCCATGTAATCAATACTAACTGATCTGAAAAAAAAAATGCCTACTTTACCTGGTCACTTCCCCATCTACTAACAGCATCTCCTTTGCATTTTCCTATGCATTTCGTGATTATCCTATAGATAACTGCTATTATATCAAGTACCGCAGTATATCATAATCCTTGGTTTCTTTTTATGTTTCCTCCAGAGTCAGAGCAAGATCTGTTTCTTTTTTATTTTAATAAACCCAAGACTTATCCCAATTCCAAGCATATTGCAGGCATGTAATGTTTATTGAATTAAAGAATGAAAATCACAGACAAAAATAAGCAGTTTCTGTTATTTCATTTATGTCCTCATCTACAGCTAGGGAATAACTAACCTCTGGTTCTTTCTAACTCACAGGGCAGATTGAGTGACTCTGTACAGGAGGTCTTGCCTTCTTTAAGTGGCCTTCTCTAACTCCTCTCTCTAAAGTTACTCCTCTCCACCTCTGTTCCACGTCACTCTCTATTTCTTTACCATGTTTTATTTGCTTCATAGTTTATGGGTTTTTTGTTTTTGTTTTTGTTTTTTTACTCTGCACTGTAATGTTAGCTCTATCAGGCAGGTACTTTATCTTTCTTGTTCCATTTAGAATCTATTGTGCCTTTTAGAAAGACACATAGTAGGTGCTCAATAAATACTTGAGTAAACAATGAACTTGTATGTGTGGCACTGGTGACACTCTAAGATGATAAAAGTAAATGCTCTGTATTTTTATGTGACAAAATTACCGTGAAACTATAAGATGCTTTATCATCATGACCCTACTCTGAGACTTCTCCCTTATTTATAACAAGAGAGTATATGCTAAATGAAAAAAGAACCTTATTTGATGCTAATTTTTATCGTATTTAGCTTTGTAACTATCCTTTCTTTGGAAGGATTATAAATACATGAGCCTTTTAAAATGCAACTTCTTATTTTCTTGAAATTTCTCACTCAGATCCTTTCTCCAAGGACTAGGGAGTATTTCTTGAATCATATTTTTTCAAAGTTGGAAGATGGTATTTAATATGAAAAAATATAAGTTTGAATTTCAGGAACTAAACATATGTCCATTTTTACTCAGTATGACGATCTCAACGTGACACAAGTGTAATGTGCATTGTAGTGTGAAGGTAGCATAGGGAATAACACTTAGGTGTTGGTGATTTCCTGTTCCTTTAAGGTTGACGTTTTGTGAATCTGAATGTGAACTTCCACATGATTTGGAGAATCATAATTGTGTACTTTGTTCCTAAAAGGAGATGTTCAGTATTGGGCCATTAGTGTAAAAACTTACCATCCTAGATATGCATTGATTTGATGCTGCCATCAGGTAGTGCTTGCCCCAGTCATTTCTCATATTTATTTTCACGCCTGACCAACAAGGATGTTGCTGAGAAGTACATGAACATGAATATCACAATTATATCCACATAGTTTTGTAAGAGAGTTGATCATCTTCGTACTTAGGAACAGAACCACCATATCTATTTGTGTATAATGTGGACTGCAAACAATGTCTACAGGGGGCAGAAGTTTTGTGTTATTTAATTTTGCTGCATTATTTAATTTTATATAGTAACTTTACAGGCTGTTAAAAATAAGCAACTTCCAGTGTCTCCTCCCTGAAAATAAGAGCTGTTACAAAGCTTTTAATTATGCATTTGATTAGGAGGCAGTTTTTAAAATTCAACCAGGGAAATTTATCCTATCATGCTTTACCATATCATTCAGAAAAACACCAAAAAACAAAAAACAAAACAAAACAAAAAAACAAACATTTAAGACCAAATTGAGGGAAAAAAGGGGAAAGTCAGGCCTCAACCAGTCATACTTCTTGGAGTCAGCTGCATTGTTCCCAGATCTGGGTTTGTTTAATGCAAAAAGGAAAAAATCTTAAATAGACATTTAATAAAAGAGTCTGCAATAGGTGCGACATAGACTAAATTTCCCACCTTCTATGTCTCGATTTACTTAACTGAGCTATTTGAAATATGTAACATCAAGTGGCCATTAAAATTTTATTATGTCAATAGTGGATATTTATTCATTTCTTGAAAGTCAGGTCTCTATAATGAGTAATATTTTAGTACATAAAGGGTGTAATCCAAGCACACTTTAACTTACCTTCTCAGAATCTGGATTATTTTTGAGAGCTGTGGGTCTGGGTAGACACTAAACAGGTTAAAATTTTAACACATTACACATTTAAATATTATTATTGCCACTGTTGCTGAATCATGTGGCGTATTCTTCATACACAACAAAAGTTAACTGACCCTCATAGGTCTGGCGTTAATTGTCAGGTATTCAGCATATATGCTGTCAAAACTTCAGGTAAAATATATAAAGGTTCATATTTAAAATTACTTTTTTGCCCTTTTAGAGAAATAAAGGAAAATTATTTTTGAGAGATACTATATAATAGAATGTGAGGGTATGTATAGGGATTGGTATAATTTAAATTAGTTGATATTCACATTATGAATATATACAATGTAATTTGTTTTTACTTTTCATTTCAAAGTCATTTCAAAATAAAATTTATGATAATTTATAAAAGATAAAAGTGGTGAGAAGCAGTTTTTATTATCTTTCTTGGCTATGCTAAAAGCCAGGATGTAAAAATTTCTAATATTCAGAAACTGAAATAACTTTATCAGTTTAGAAATGAAATTTGTGAATAGGTCAGGAGAAATATTCTTTGTTCTAAATTTTGGAATGATAAAAGTAAAACAAGGTTACCTATTATCCTTTGAATTCCACCACTACAGAAACCCATTAATTTTAGGCTTAAATGTTGGGGGAAAAGGTGGGTTCTATGGGATTATTTGCATTTATTTTCCAGATACTTTCTTTGATTTTTATACTAAGAGAAGAGGTTAGTCCCCATAAAACATTCATATCTATTAATTTTGCCCCTCTGATATTTTCAAGTGCAATAGTACAAGTCAATTCATAAACAAAAGAAAATTTCATTCTTTTCTAATTCAAGGTTGTACTAAAAACAGTATAAAACTGAGAACAGTGCATAAATTTGAGAGAACCAAATTTATGGACTAGATTTTGAAAGTATATGATCTTTTTGATTGATGCTTTAAAAGCCTGTTATGTGTAATGTATATTTTAAAATTTCCTATTGTTGAATTTACATGAGTTTTGCTATTTTAAAGGGCAGGTTATGAGGAATCAAATGAGATAAGTACTTGGGAGTGTTCTGAACTTTGTACAGTAAAATGCAAATGTAAGTTGATACTGTCATCTTCATCTTTGTTGTCTGCAGCCCACAGGATCATCTTCAGTCTTCTTACTGCCCACAGTGTAGAGCTGCTGTTTCTTTCAATATGCCAGGCCCATACTTCATATTTTGCATGTATGTAATTTTCCCTAGTGAATAATGTTCACATCATTTTCAGACAGAGAAGTTAGAGAAAACTAGACAGCAAGAAAAATAAAGCTGGACCATTTTTTCATGGACATTTCTATGCTATGGCTTTTCTCTTATTAACACACAAAAGGTGTTTCCTAAGATTGTATAGTAACCAACTTTACATATAACTTTAATATATTTCTCAAATAAAAATAAAACATTTTCCCTAGTTAGACCAGTAAACATAGGCTTTTGGACTGAAATGCAATTCTCCTCCTAAGGCTTAGAAGTAATTTTAAACACACAAAGACCAAGTTAGAAAAGGGTTCTGAATCACAAATAAAGTAATTCCCTCAAAAACATCAAAATCACCTCTCCCTTTAAAAATTATGGTTAAAATTTCATTAGAGTTAAAAAATATGTTTTCCCTTTAGAGTTAGTTCTTAAAAATATTTGGTATGATAATCCTATGGCACTGGGTAAAGTCTGTAGACTATTGATCAATTCTGATAAAATAAGCCTTCCTTTATTTAGGGTCACTATTTGTAATTCATTTTTACTGCACTTACTATAGACTGTTTAGAATTTCATACACTATTCCATAATTCACTCTTTAAATTATGTTTCAGAACTATCTTTGTTGGCCATGATAACAAGAATTGGTCACTATATTACATTCATGGCATTTAGAAATAATTTTAGAGTGTTGATTTAAAATATTTAGGTTCTAGGATATTCATTATCTTATTGTATCTTCTTAATGAATATATTCACCTACCAAAAATGATTAAGATGATTACCATTGCTTATTACACACTAGAAATATTAATATGCCCAAATAAACTACACTTCATAGTTCAATTTGAGAATGATTCATTTCCCTTTTTTCCCTATTAACTGAATCTTCATAGACTTTTTAAATTCAAAGAACTTTTCTTACCATTTGAAAAACAGTGTATTTTGAACATTAATCACAGTATTCAATATAATGCTTTCAAGACCATAGCAAGCAAAATTTTCTGAGATTACCATTGCCAATATTTCAATTTAATAAAAATGAAAAAACTTACTTAATTCTTAAAATCCTCTTGTTTTCAAATAACGAGAGTTCTTAACACTGCCTTAGCTTAGTTTGCATATCCATCTTGTACTTTCCTCCTGCTCGCAATATTTGCTTCTTTTCCATTATAGTTGGTCTTAGGAAACATTTTAAAGGTAGCAAATATACTTTAATCCTAGAGATCTAGGCTCTTATGTAATATGTTACACTGAATATCATTTGGTTAACCTCTATAAAGTGCTTAAATACATCTTTTACAGTGAATAACTCTTGCCCACAGTCGAAAAGCAATTCTGTGCCCTTGAGTTTCCATTTTGTATTCCTTTCAAAAATATCTTCAGACCATGTAACTTTTGTAATTATCCTTCTAAGAAGCTAGTAATTTATTATGTCCATAATAAAGTTAAACACGTTTTAGTAGAAAAAAAGCACTGAACCATGTTTTAAATCTTTGCCTGTATACTAAATCTGATGCATGATGATGATTGTTTCTTAGCCAAATATGGGAGCTGAGCTTAAGAGCCAGTTTCGGCAAAGGTATTGATTGTTCAAATTATGTAGGGGAATGAGTGTTTTTAAATATATTCTCATTAGAGTTTTAAATATCCCACAACCAGTAGCCATTACTAAAATGACAGATATTTCAAGGATTCAAAGACCCACTTAATATTAATTGAAGTGTCAATTTTTCCCATGGGATTGTCCAAATTACCTTTCGTTTTCTGTTTCTATTCTGGTGAAACGCTGACCATAACTTTTAAATTCTAATACGAGATCTTTAACTGCCCAAGAGCTACCTTTTGTAGTACAACGTGGTGTGTGTTAAAGTTCCCACTACGACTAAATAGTGATGTCTTGCCCTTCTCCCCAGTATTGAAATTGGGTAAATTATTTTCATGGCCTAAGGAAAAAAAATATCATGGCTTAAGGAAAAAACATTTGATACTACTTCTGTCATTTTCAAGGGATTGTTGTGAAGAAAACAATTTAAATTGATGCAGTGTCAAAGCATTTTGAAAACTTTAGGGTATAATTATGATCTTATTGTAAAAATGTAGGGATCTGCTGATTTATTTAAACCTTAAATTTGCTATGCAAGCTGTAAATACACTCTGTGTAATGTGGTATGGCTAAAATTATTCCACAAAATACACTCCACAGACTGCCAAATTTCCTCTCGTTTTCCTTATTGTATAAACTTATCTTTGATCATTGCAGTTCTTTAATGACCTGAATATTTATCTGTTTTCCTACAATTCTTCCATTAAGAAATAGTCATACCCCAGAATCTTTTCATTAGCTTTCAAGAGTTCTTTCTTAGAAGTAGATTTTTATTACCTTTAAATATTTCAAATCAAATTTCCTTTTACTTTTAAAAAAGTATGTGCATTAGACCTTTTAAATATAGTGGTATGTGGTATTTTTAAAATTTTATTATATACTAACTTTACTAAAGATTAAATAAGTAAAAATAAATTTAAAAATAATATACAGGGAAATTATTTATTTGAGATGTAGAATGATAAGCACTAAACACAACAAAATTTTGCTGAGATATTATGTCAGATTTTATTAATGTTCAACATAGTACAATTATTGGTGAATTTCCAGTTATTTATTGTCTATTCTTTTATTTACATGATAAAGCAGCAGCACGGTTTTGTTTTGTTTTTTGGAGCGGTTTATGGAAGATTTAAATTGAAATAAGACTAATTAAAGGACAATCTGATAAATCTGTCAGTTCACTGAACTTATTTTCTCAAATAAAGTCATCAATTGTTAATGTTTATTTAATCTGAAGGTCTTTTTATTAATTGCAAGTTTTTCTATTATAAACATTCATAATATTACAAGTTTTCTGTTTTTCTCATTTATTCATTGAAGTTTATGGGCACAGGAAAATATATTTAAAAAGTGGTTTTTTTTGAGTGTTCATAAATATCCTCTTGTACCTGTAATTAGAATTTTAATTTTGTTGAATTAATAAACAAGGATTAAAAAGCCACATCTTTGTTTAATCACTTTTTCTACTCTTTGATTAATATAGGGAATTGCTGCTGTTTGTTTTTAGTCAATATGAGGAATTCTATTGATTATTTAGTAAAAATCTGTTGTAATATCTTTATGGGGGTCACCCAGATGGAAATGTAATAAAAATGGGTATGAGAAAATATATAACGTCTCTTGTGTTTGTATTGTATGTAGGTACTTTTCTGTGAGGTCTAAGGTTTTCAAATTTAGATCTTTACCTTTGATTCCTTCAGGTGCATACATTTTGTAAAGTGTATTCACAAACTTTACTAGACTCTGGCTGAATACAGTTTATGAATTTGTTTCCTTTCATTTTTAGAGGCAATTGATATTTATTGAAAATCTCTTTGTCTCCTTGAGGTTGAATTTAGGTACTGAAAATTAGGAATTTAAAACAAACATTCTCACTTAATCCTTATATGCTGAGGTAATTGTGATGCCCATATTCTATACATGATACTGGAAGTCCTTACTAACAGTAGGAGTGACACTGAGATTCAAATGCCTCTTTGCTCCAAGGTCCACTTTTTTCCTCATGTCATGCTTTGTCTGTGGGATTTATATTTTCTAGCTGATGTTCTTTAAATTTTCTGATAATGAACCTAACTACTTAAGTGGAGTCACAAAATCTTTCTCCTGATTATTTACAACAAGCACCCTGATATTTACTGCTTTTATTTTGCTATTACAGAAATCATACCTATAACTTAAATTCTTTATGTTGGATGCTTTATTTTGGATATCATTTATCTAGAGAATTAACTTCAATCCATTCTGGGCTAGATGAATTATACTTCTTGCCTAGATTCTGCTTTAGGGTAGAATACAAATTGGAAAATCTAATAAACTCAAATGATTTATATGTTTCTTCATTTAGAAAGCAAGGTACAGGTAATAATTTTAAAGCATTTGAGATTAATATAGTTGTATTTTTTTCTCACCAGGTCATGCTATTGATTATTATTATTTTAGAAAAAAATAAATTTCCTACTATGGAATGGACACACTAGTCCTAAAATTTTTGCCATCACTCTAAAATGTAAGGCAAACAGGATGTTTTATAAAGAGTATTTTCAGTGATTATGTACTTTTGCTTTTCCTGTAGGCCTATAAAAATAAAAACAAATATATTATTAATAGTGAATATGCAAAGGCTACTTCCCAACTGGAAAATAGCATCATTTGATGAAAGAGTTAGGAAATATATATATTAAAGGAATAGAAATATATATATATATATATATATATATATATATATATATATAAAATACAATTTAACACAATTTTGGAAATTTGAAAAAACCACTTAGTATAAGGAATGTGTGATCAAAACACTCCGTTAAAACAACTGAGTCACTTCTAGGACTTAAAATTTTAAGTGTTGGGCTTCCCTGGTGGCGCAGTGGTTGAGAATCTGCCTGCTGATGCAGGGAACATGCGTTCGAGCCCTGGTCCGGGAGGATCACACATGCTGCAGAGTAGCTGGGCCCGGGCGCCGCGACCGCTGAGCCTGCGCTCTAGAGCCCGCAAGCCACAGCTGCTGAGGCCCGTGCGCCTAGAGCCCGTGCTCCGCAACAGGAGAGGCCACTGCAATGGGAAGCCCGCGCACTGCAACGGAGAGTGGCCTCCGCTTGCCACAACTAGACAGGGCCCACGCACAGCAACGAAGACCCCACGCAGCCAAAAATAAATAAATAAATAAATTTATTAAAAAAAAATTTTTTTTTAAGTGTTAAAATTATACTTAAAAAAAATAAGAATCTTTGGATATGTTAAATGTGATGGTTAAACTGGATATGATAGAGTTAATTAGATTCTCACAACTATTTTGATAATCAAATAAATAAGGAAAGATGAAATACATAAGGAGTGCATTTGACCATTAAGGAGACTGAAAAATAATTATAAACTATATAAAGAGCAATTTACACCAGATCTGGAGCTTGTCCACACATTTTAAATTTCCTGCCTCTCAGAAAAAGAACAGCAAATAATAGACAAAGAATTGTTATTGCAGAATTTTAAAAAATTTCCTTTAGATCTTATTCATATTTTAAAACTGGTCTCTCATAAAATGTCATTTCTGAACTTTTTTACAACTTTAAAAGAACACATTAATATTTTGATTTCTTTTTATACAATAAGCTTTATAATTTAGTACACTTAAAGATTCAATTTTAAAAAATACAGCCAAATGCCTCTTATGAATACTTGAAAATGTAGATGCCCAAAAGAATACCCCAGAAACAATGTATTAGTACTCTCATGTATATTGAAAGAAATTGACATCCATTTCATATAACTTCCATATAAGGTCATTTATTTTTCCAAATATATGCTATTTATTCAAATTAAAATCGATGTGGACTAATTAATTTTCCTTTGGTTTTGAAATGTGCATTTCCTAAATAAAATTTAAACACTTCCTGAATATGTATTATTAATTCACTCCCGCAAGTTTTTCTTACTTGGAAGATAAACTATCCACGTAAAAGTTAGCAAACTTTCCAATATTTGATTCTTCTATATCATGTGCATTCTTTGGTAGTTTGAGAAAATGCACATTGCTTAATTTTAAAAAAATCTACCAAGTGGCATGACTTTCCTTATTCACTCCTGAAGCAAACTTGACCAACAATAGCACTTAGAAAATAGCTTTGAAAGTCTGTAATACGTGGCATCTTGTGAGCACTCAAAATGAAATAAAAGGAGTTTTCTCTAGGGCCACATATCTAACCATGCATTGGACAGATGAAGAGATACACATTTATTCCAAGTAATTCCATATATCCCTACCATGTTATTCCAATTGCTTGAACATGTTATTCCCACAAAATGCCTGACTTCTCATAAAGGTTATGGCTTTATTTCTGCACTTACCAAGGTATCCATAAGGAGATAACATGTAAAATTTAAGGAAACATGCTTACTAGTGTATTTTGCTTTATATGACAGTTATGATTCTGAAAGTTTCAGACTATATAAACTTTTTGGAAACAAAAACATAACTTGCTTTAAAATTGCTTACTATTTAAAATATTCTAATACATTTTATTTATAATTTTAATTTATAAATTTGAAATCTTTATGTCCTCAGTAAAGTGGGATAAATTCTCAATTTATTAATTTTATCTTAGTGTGCTGAGACTTAGCAGTTCTATATTATTTCATTTTCTGAGACATGTGGATAAAATTAATACATGCATCTTACAATATTGAAAATTAAATAAGAAATAAATGTGCATTCTGTATATGGCAGAAGATAATAAAATATCAGTTATTATAATCTCATCACATATTGGGAAATCATTTGTGAAAATACTTTTATTAATAATACTTGAGAAAAAAATTCTTATCTACTTTTATATTTTTAAAAATCCTGCAAAAATTTAATTTTAGAAGTTCAACTTTTTAAATATACTTAAGCCTTAATGGCAATAAAGCTGACATTAATGAGAAAAAAATATTATAATTAATATTGTAACTTTTTAAACTGTAACTTTGTATTTCTCAAACATTTGAAGTGTTATAAAAAGAGGTGTGATAAGCTTAGTTATACTCGTTTTATTGTTTTACCATAGATAAATGGTGGCATTCTTATTGATAGTGAAGATAATTTACTCTCAGTTCAGAATTAGAATCAGTATATACATAGTATAATCTCAATTGAGTGTTATAACCTACTATTCAGAAAAATAGGGATTTTGTAATTGCATTTTAAATTTTATTATCAACTTTGTGCTTTTGGATATAACATTGTGCTTAAATTTTTTAAATTATTAGAAATCCCTCTCCTCCATGATTTCTTCATGGCAGGATAAAAAGTGATAAAGATATGAACAAGAAATAAAATAATCAAAAATTGTGTGTCAATCTGTAAGTATTTGGTGTAATGAAGATAGTACAGCAGTATTACCAGCATAATGTAATAACCTGTTTTTTCAGTATCATTACATTCTACATGCCATTTCATTGGTAATTTAGTGCATATCTTTGCTTATCACTATAGGAGACCTATCAGTGTAGTATTAATTTGAAAATAATATCCAAGATATGACAAATCCACAAAATACGAACATGTGCAACAGAGATAACCTTACATTGTCATTAACCTCTGTATGCCTGAGCAATGTCAAAGTCTCAGAATGAGGTATCCTTGTTGGCTCAGGACTCTGATTTGGTTTCTCTGTCACTCTTTGAAAGACTGGTTCTCCAGGGCTTTGCCTTCTTACCCCATCTTTTTTCCCTTTTTATCTGAGCTAGGTATTTAGAATTCCCAACTTTGTTCACAAGGAAGAAATCCACTTGAAAACTAATGCCTAACAGATTCGGAGTTTGTCCAGGAGCTACTTTTAAGCATACTGATGATGACTGGATCCATCAGTATCTAGAATTCTTTTCAGAACGTTTAAAAAAAAAATCATAATAATCTATAAAACCTTCAAATATTCTTGTATCTAGAGAAAACTATTGTATAATAAAGTTAATGCATAAAATAAAAACAAAGTAACATGCCAATTAAAAGAAACAATGGGTATAATTTTTTAAGCTACTCAATCAAATTATCTTAAATGAAGTAGTTCTTAAATGGAAGAGAGTACGGGGAAAACGTCTTTAAAAGTCCTAAGAAAGGTTTTAAAATGTCACTGAAAGAATTTTTATGTTCAGAAGTAATTACACTGGCGATTGTTTAAGGCTTTGAAATTGTAAGCATATTCTTTTTTTTTTTTTTTTTTTTAATTAATTAATTAATTTATTTATTCTTGGCTGTGCTGGGTCTTCGTTTCTGTGCGAGGGCCCTCTCTAGTTGCGGCAAGCGGGGGCCACTCTTCATCGCGGTGCGCGGGCCTCTCACTATCGCGGCCTCTCTTGTTGCGGAGCATGGGCTCCAGACGCGCAGGCTCAGCAATTGTGGCTCATGGGCCCAGTCGCTCCGCGGCATGTGGGATCTTCCCAGACCAGGGCTCGAACCCGTGTCTCCTGCATTGGCAGGCAGATTCTCAACCACTGTGCCACCAGGGAAGCCCCATGTAAGCATATTCTTAAGGCAATGAACAATGGTTATATTTAGCTATCTGCTAGAATGTATAAAAAATCAGTTTCATCAATTTGAAGGAAAAAAAATGAATTTTGTAAAGTTCTCTAGATTAAGTCTTTGTAGTGCACGTAGAAGTAACATTTTCTAGAATTTATGGAGTCAAACTTCACAGGAAGTTCAGCCTCAAAGGTTTTCTCTCTACTGGCAAAGCGATGAGAAAATCTAACTGAAAATAGGTAACTGAGTATTTGGCCTTCCGAATCATTTTTTATAAAACAAGTAGTTTGAATGTAAATAGTGTTTACAATTGCCTCTATCCTCCTTCTATCTGTCTGTGTTTAAACATTACCCCTCCCCACAAAAACACCATAATCCTGATGTAAGATAGAAATGTTACAGATTTCTAAGAGTTGTCTCTCCTAAGTGGTGAATTTATTAGGAAACGCTTTTTACTAGGGACTTGAACCCCACAAAATATATCCTGTACAGAATTGAAAGGAAAAGGTTTTTACTTTTTATCCTATTTTGGAAATACAATGGTTAGGCTTTGATTTACTAGATTCAAAACAGTTCTTTTTTTTTTTTTTTTTTAACATGAGATATGGGTTAACTTGTATCCCGCTAATATTTTTTTAAATTACAATTTGATTCTTGTCTATGTTTTAAACCCTAAAAGTAATAGTTTATCTTACAATACAATTTCAGCATGGATTGGTCTCACTACAAGTCTATATGGGCTTCCTCTAATCAGAACCTTTTTCAGCATTTATCTCCTAAAATAGACAGCATAAAATATAGAAATACCATAAAATAACCAAATCTACCCAAGATGTTTTGGTAAATATATTGAAATATTTCAATACATTACTTTATATACTATGGACTTGATCTATATTCTAATATTATTCTATAATATTCTAATATTTAGAAAAAATAATATAGCATTAAAAGTGTGAAATTTTGAAAAGTCATTATTTGGAAATTAGGTTACAATAATTCCTTTAAAGGAAAAAAAAAAAAAAGATATAATTACCCATAATCTTAAATACTGACAAGAAACAGTACTTCTGTTATTGACCAAAAGCTGTAAAATTGGATAAGCCAATGAATAACACTCTTAGAATATGTTAAAGTTTTCATAAGCCAGATCTCCCAAAACATTTTACTAACAAAAATAAATTGGTAAAGCCAAAGACTTCATTATAATTTGAATGCTCTTTGTAGTTCAATAGAATTGGAATACTCAATTGAGTTCTTAACCAAAAGCTTATTTAGCATCTCTGCTCAAGCAGAATGACAACTTAAAAAAAAAAATATATATATATATATATATATATACACACACACATCAATAATTATTCTAGTATATCTATCCTTTACAAAGCAGTTTTTATAAAATGGGGACTCTACATTATTTAATAACAGATGACCGTATTTTACCCTAAAACATTTTAAACATTGCATTATAAAGTCACAATTCAAGGGAAATATATGTATTCTATGTAACAACTTTAATCATAATGTGTAAATCACATTAAAGAAGATTGAGGCACTGTGGCTCAGAAGAGTCCAAATTTTCTTCATTGCTATATATAAAGAAGTCAGATATCTGTATCAATCTTTTGATTATCAGCCATTTGAACATATGATTTCACTTATTTGTTGCTCTTTTATTTGATTCTGAGTCAAAGCCGACGTAAATTAGTCTTTTATTGTTTGGGGCAGTGGCCAAACTGATGTGATTTTGCTGGTGGGAGCAGGGGGAAGAAGCATGTTTTTCATAAAAATTCTTTAATCATTTCACAGAGGTAAACATACGTAAATGCTAAATACCTGACCTTTTCAAATAAATGCAGACCTACATTGATTTCCACAATAAGCCTCTATTAATTTCATGAGACAATGTTTTCACAAAATGTAAGACAAAACATATTAAATTACTTAACAGAACTCATAATTTAAATAATTAAAACTAATTTGTGTTTAAAGCTATTTGCAGATTTATTAGAGAAACAAATACAAATATGCATTTCTACAGAACTGTTTTTTTTTTTTTTCCAAAATGAGCTTGAAACTTGTTCCACAGTTTTTACTTGTTTATGTATCTATGGTAACCCAAGTATTGGCTTCTGTACCACTTGTAATGAGACAATTGCCCTTCCATCGCAATTATAAAAAACTATTTAAAAAAAAATTCGGCACATACACGTTAAATATTTTTCCTTAAAAAAATAATCTAATCAAAATATTGAATACTTTAGATTTAAACAATATTTTATTTACAAATCTGATTTGATTACTTTATTAATTACACAAGGTAATGCTTCAATTTTCAAGAACAGTTTTTTTTTTTTTTTAAATATAGACCAATGGAATGACATCCTATCTAGTAATATGTACTACACTTCAATTTTTCTCAAAATTAACATGACAAGTTTTCTAATACTTACATTTTGGGGGAAAATGTTATTTAATTGGGGGCACATATCTGA